>NW_026291793.1:0-204803 GCF_023091745.1 Budorcas taxicolor
AAAGAGTCCCCAGATGTCTCAGTCCATTCCAGAGGAACCTCTTTTCCCTTCACCGGCTCGTCTTTCACGCCGAGGATCGACTCACACCAGGTGGCACGTGGCACAGCCCTGTGGAAAAGCCTCGTGTTAAAGCCTCGAGCGACAGCCTCGAGGGAAAGCCACAGATCCCTTGATCCACGTGACAGGAAGCGTGACACTACTGCTGCAGCTCGGGAGGAAAGCGCACGTGCATGCCCCCACTCGAGACGAGGCCTGACTCCCCTGGGGAGACTCAGAAGCACCCCAAGATCCATGGTAACACTGGAGAGGAATCCTCAGGTTCCGGCCCCGACTCCACACAAGGACTGAGGCCCCGGCATGGACGGGAGAGGAATCCCGAGAGGTCCCCTAGCAACTCGCATGGGGACTGGCTTTTTCTGAGGCCACTAGAGCGGGTCCCTGAGGTCCCCGTCGTAACTCGAGAAGACCTGCCGCAACTCGAGAAAATCCAGGAGGTTCTCCCCTCCAGGCGAGATGAGGCCCATTTCCGCTGAGGCGTCTCGAGGCTGATCACACCTCACCTCTGGAACTTCGAAAGGGTCCTTCACACCCTTGGTGCAAATCAAGAAGTTCCCCGACATACCCGTCTCCACTCGAGAGGAATCACGAGGGTCCCGCCCACATCCAGAGGAGCCCCGTTTCCGCCTCTTAGCTCGAGATGAGGGATCCTTTCCCTGCTTCGTCGGGAAAGAGTTCCCGGCCTTCCCGTCACATCTAAAGAGGAGGCCCTCTCAACAGGAACGGCGAGAGGAACTCCAGGGTCGTGCCACCATTCCAAGAGTCCCCCAGATGTCTCAGTCCATTCCAGAGGAACCTCTTTTCCCTTCACCGGCTCGTCTTTCACGCCGAGGATCGACTCACACCAAGGTGGCACGTGGCACAGCCCTGTGGGAAAGCCTCGTGGGAAAGCCTCGAGGGACAGCCTCAAGGGAAAGCCACAGATCCCTTGATCCACGTGACAGGAAGCGTGACACTACTGCTGCAGCTCGGGAGGAAAGCGCACGTGCATGCCCCCACTCGAGACGAGGCCTGACTCCCCTGGGGAGACTCAGAAGCACCCCAAGATCCATGGCAACACTGGAGAGGAATCCTCAGGTTCCGGCCCCGACTCCACACAAGGACTGAGGCCCCGGCATGGACGGCAGAGGAATCCCGAGAGGTCCCCTAGCAACTCGCATGGGGACTGGCCTTTGCTGAGGCCACCAGAGCGGGTCCCTGAGGTCCCCGTCGTAACTCGAGAAGACCTGCCGCAACTCGAGAAAATCGAGGAGGTTCTCCCATCCAGGCGAGATGAGGCCCATTTCCGCTGAGGCGTCTCGAGGCTGATCACACCTCACCTCTGGAACTTCGAAAGGGTCCTTCACACCCTTGGTGCAAATCAAGAAGTTCCCCGACATACCCGTCTCCACTCGAGAGGAATCACGAGGGTCCCGCCCACATCCAGAGGAGCCCCGTTTCCGCCTCTTAGATCGAGATGAGGGATCCTTTCCCTGCTTCGTCGGGAAAGAGTTCCCGGCCTTCCCGTCGCATCTCAAGAGGAGGCCCTCTCAACAGGAACGGCGAGAGGAACTCCAGGGTCGTGCCACCATTCCAAGAGTCCCCCAGATGTCTCAGTCCATTCCAGAGGAACCTCTTTTCCCTTCACCGGCTCGTCTTTCACGCCGAGGATCGACTCACACCAAGGTGGCACGTGGCACAGCCCTGTGGGAAAGCCTCGTGGGAAAGCCTCGAGGGACAGCCTCGAGGGAAAGCCACAGATCCCTTGATCCACGTGACAGGAAGCGTGACACTACTGCTGCAGCTCGGGAGGAAAGCGCACGTGCATGCCCCCACTCGAGACGAGGCCTGACTCCCCTGGGGAGACTCAGAAGCACCCCAAGATCCATGGCAACACTGGAGAGGAATCCTCAGGTTCCGGCCCCGAATCCACACAGGGACTGAGGCCCCAGCATGGACGGCAGAGGAATCCCGAGAGGTCCCCTAGCAACTCGAATGGGGACAGGCCTTTCCTGAGGCCACCAGAGCGGGTAACTGTGGTCCCCGTTGTAACTCGAGAACACCTGCCGCAACTCGAGAAAATCCAGGAGGTTCTCCCCTCCAGGCGAGATGAGGCCCATTTCCGCTGAGGCGTCTCGAGGCTGATCACACCTCACCTCTGGAACTTCGAAAGGGTCCTTCACACCCTTGGTGCAAATCAAGAAGTTCCCCGTCATACCCGTCTCCACTCGAGAGGAATCACGAGGGTCCCGCCCACATCCAGAGGAGCCCCGTTTCCGCCTCGTAGCTCGAGATGAGGGATCCTTTCCCTGCTTCGTCCGGAAAGAGTTCCCGGCGTTCCCGTCGCATCTCAAGAGGAGGCCCTCTCAACAGGAACGGCGAGAGGAACTCCAGGGTCGTGCCACCATTCCAAGAGTCCCCCAGATGTCTCAGTCCATTCCAGAGGAACCTCTTTTCCCTTCACCGGCTCGTCTTTCACGCCGAGGATCGACTCACACCAAGGTGGCACGTGGCACAGCCCTGTGGGAAAGCCTCGTGGGAAAGCCTCGAGGGACAGCCTCAAGGGAAAGCCACAGATCCCTTGATCCACGTGACAGGAAGCGTGACACTACTGCTGCAGCTCGGGAGGAAAGCGCACGTGCATGCCCCCACTCGAGACGAGGCCTGACTCCCCTGGGGAGACTCAGAAGCACCCCAAGATCCATGGCAACACTGGAGAGGAATCCTCAGGTTCCGGCCCCGACTCCACACAAGGACTGAGGCCCCGGCATGGACGGGAGAGGAATCCCGAGAGGTCCCCTAGCAACTCGCATGGGGACTGGCCTTTGCTGAGGCCACCAGAGCGGGTCCCTGAGGTCCCCGTCGTAACTCGAGAAGACCTGCCGCAACTCGAGAAAATCGAGGAGGTTCTCCCCTCCAGGCGAGATGAGGCCCATTTCCGCTGAGGCGTCTCGAGGCTGATCACACCTCACCTCTGGAACTTCGAAAGGGTCCTTCACACCCTTGGTGCAAATCAAGAAGTTCCCCGACATAGCCGTCTCCACTCGAGAGGAATCACGAGGGTCCCGCCCACATCCAGAGGAGCCCCGTTTCCGCCTCGTAGCTCGAGATGAGGGATCCTTTCCCTGCTTCGTCGGGAAAGAGTTCCCGGCATTCCCGTCGCATCTCAAGAGGAGGCCCTCTCAACAGGAACGGCGAGAGGAACTCCAGGGTCGTGCCACCATTCCAAGACTCCCCCAGATGTCTCAGTCCATTCCAGAGGAACCTCTTTTCCCTTCACCGGCTCGTCTTTCACGCCGAGGATCGACTCACACCAAGGTGGCACGTGGCACAGCCCTGTGGGAAAGCCTCGTGGGAAAGCCTCGAGGGACAGCCTCGAGGGAAAGCCACAGATCCCTTGATCCACGTGACAGGAAGCGTGACACTACTGCTGCTGCTCGGGAGGAAAGCGCACGTGCATGCCCCCACTCGAGACGAGGCCTGACTCCCCTGGGGAGACTCAGAAGCACCCCAAGATCCATGGCAACACTGGAGAGGAATCCTCAGGTTCCGGCCCCGAATCCACACAGGGACTGAGGCCCCAGCATGGACGGCAGAGGAATCCCGAGAGGTCCCCTAGCAACTCGAATGGGGACAGGCCTTTCCTGAGGCCACCAGAGCGGGTAACTGTGGTCCCCGTTGTAACTCGAGAACACCTGCCGCAACTCGAGAAAATCCACGAGGTTCTCCCCTCCAGGCGAGATGAGGCCCATTTCCGCTGAGGCGTCTCGAGGCTGATCACACCTCACCTCTGGAACTTCGAAAGGGTCCTTCACACCCTTGGTGCAAATCAAGAAGTTCCCCGACATACCCGTCTCCACTCGAGAGGAATCACGAGGGTCCCGCCCACATCCAGAGGAGCCCCGTTTCCGCCTCGTAGCTCGAGATGAGGGATCCTTTCCCTGCTTCGTCCGGAAAGAGTTCCCGGCGTTCCCGTCGCATCTCAAGAGGAGGCCCTCTCAACAGGAACGGCGAGAGGAACTCCAGGGTCGTGCCACCATTCCAAGAGTCCCCCAGATGTCTCAGTCCATTCCAGAGGAACCTCTTTTCCCTTCACCGGCTCGTCTTTCACGCCGAGGATCGACTCACACCAAGGTGGCACGTGGCACAGCCCTGTGGGAAAGCCTCGTGGGAAAGCCTCGAGGGACAGCCTCGAGGGAAAGCCACAGATCCCTTGATCCACGTGACAGGAAGCGTGACACTACTGCTGCAGCTCGGGAGGAAAGCGCACATGCATGCCCCCACTCGAGACGAGGCCTGACTCCCCTGGGGAGACTCAGAAGCACCGCAAGATCCATGGCAACACTGGAGAGGAATCCTCAGGTTCCGGCCCCGACTCCACACAAGGACTGAGGCCCCGGCATGGACGGGAGAGGAATCCCGAGAGGTCCCCTAGCAACTAGCATGGGGACTGGCCTTTGCTGAGGGCACCAGAGCGGGTCCCTGAGGTCCCCGTCGTAACTCGAGAAGCCCTGCCGCAACTCTAGAAAATCCAGGAGGTTCTCCCCTCCAGGCGAGATGAGGCCCATTTCCGCTGAGGCGTCTCGAGGCTGATCACACCTCACCTCTGGAACTTCGAAAGGCTCCTTCACACCCTTGGTGCAAATCAAGAAGTTCCCCGACATACCCGTCTCCACTCGAGACGAATCACGAGAGTCCCGCGCACATCCAGAGGAGCCCCGTTTCCGCCTCGTAGCTCGAGATGAGGGATCCTTTCCCTGCTTCGTCGGGAAAGAGTTCCCGGCGTTCCCGTCCCATCTCAAGAGGAGGCCCTCTCAACAGGAACGGCGAGAGGAACTCCAGGGTCGTGCCACCATTCCAAGAGTCCCCCAGATGTCTCAGTCCATTCCAGAGGATCCTCTTTTCCCTTCACCGGCTCGTCTTTCACGCCGAGGATCGACTCACACCAAGGTGGCACGTGGCACAGCCCTGTGGGAAAGCCTCGTGGGAAAGCCTCGAGGGACAGCCTCGAGGGAAAGCCACAGATCCCTTGATCCACGTGACAGGAAGCGTGACACTACTGCTGCAGCTCGGGAGGAAAGCGCACGTGCATGCCCCCACTCGAGACGAGGCCTGACTCCCCTGGGGAGACTCAGAAGCACCCCAAGATCCATGGCAACACTGGAGAGGAATCCTCAGGTTCCGGGCCCGAATCCACACAAGGACTGAGGCCCCGGCATGGACGGCAGAGGAATCCCGAGAGGTCCCCTAGCAACTCGCATGGGGACTGGCCTTTCCTGAGGCCACCAGAGCGGGTAACTGAGGTCCCCGTCGTAACTCGAGAAGACCTGCCGCAACTCGAGAAAATCCAGGAGGTTCTCCCCTCCAGGCGAGATGAGGCCCATTTCCGCTGAGGCGTCTCGAGGCTGATCACACCTCACCTCTGGAACTTCGAAAGGGTCCTTCACACCCTTGGTGCAAATCAAGAAATTCCCCGACATACCCGACTCCACTCGAGAGGAATCACGAGGGTCCCGCCCACATCCAGAGGAGCCCCGTTTCCGCCTCGTAGCTCGAGATGAGGGATCCTTTCCCTGCTTCGTCGGGAAAGAGTTCCCGGCGTTCCCGTCGCATCTCAAGAGGAGGCCCTCTCAACAGGAACGGCGAGAGGAACTCCAGGGTCGTGCCACCATTCCAAGAGTCGCCCAGATGTCTCAGTCCATTCCAGAGGAACCTCTTTTCCCTTCACCGGCTCGTCTTTCACGCCGAGGATCGACTCACACCAAGGTGGCACGTGGCACAGCCCTGTGGGAAAGCCTCGTGGGAAAGCCTCGAGGGACAGCCTCGAGGGAAAGCCACAGATCCCTTGATCCACGTGACAGGAAGCGTGACACTACTGCTGCAGCTCGGGAGGAAAGCGCACGTGCATGCCCCCACTCGAGACGAGGCCTGACTCCCCTGGGGAGACTCAGAAGCACCCCAAGATCCATGGCAACACTGGAGAGCAATCCTCAGGTTCTGGCACCGACTCCACACAAGGACAGAGGCCCCGGCATGGACGGGAGAGGAATCCCGAGAGGTCCCCTAGCAACTCGCATGGGGACTGGCCTTTCCTGAGGCCACCAGAGCGGGTAACTGAGGTCCCCGTCGTAACTCGAGAACACCTGCCGCAACTCGAGAAAATCCACGAGGTTCTCCCCTCCAGGCGAGATGAGGCCCATTTCCGCTGAGGCGTCTCGAGGCTGATCACACCTCACCTCTGGAACTTCGAAAGGGTCCTTCACACCCTTGGTGCAAATCAAGAAGTTCCCCGACATAGCCGTCTCCACTCGAGAGGAATCACGAGGGTCCCGCCCACATCCAGAGGAGCCCTGTTTCCGCCTCGTAGCTCGAGATGAGGGATCCTTTCTCTGCTGCGTCGGGAAAGAGTTCCCGTCGTTCCCGTCGCATCTCAAGAGGAGGCCCTCTCAACAGGAACGGCGAGAGGAACTCCAGGGTCGTGCCACCATTCCAAGAGTCCCCCAGATGTCTCAGTCCATTCCAGAGGAACCTCTTTTCCCTTCAACGGCTCGTCTTTCACGCCGAGGATCGACTCACACCAAGGTGGCACGTGGCACAGCCCTGTGGGAAAGCCTCGTTGGAAAGCCTCGAGGGACAGCCTCGAGGGAAAGCCACAGATCCCTTGATCCACGTGACAGGAAGCGTGACACTACTGCTGCAGCTCGGGAGGAAAGCGCACGTGCATGCCCCCACTCGAGACGAGGCCTGACTCCCCTGGGGAGACTCAGAAGCACCCCAAGATCCACGGCAACACTGGAGAGGAATCCTCAGGTTCCGGCTCCGACTCCACACAAGGACTGAGGCCCCGGCATGGAAGGGAGAGGAATCCCGAGAGGTCCCCTAGCAACTCGCATGGAGACTGGCCTTTCCTGAGGCCACCAGAGCGGGTCCCTGAGGTCCCCGTCGTAACTCGAGAAGACCTGCCGCAACTCGAGAAAATCCAGGAGGTTCTCCCCTCCTGGGGAGATGAGGCCCATTTCCGCTGAGGCGTCTCGAGGCTGATCACACCTCACCTCTGGAACTTCGAAAGGGTCCTTCACACCCTTGGTGCAAATCAAGAAGTTCCCCGACATACCCGTCTCCACTCGAGAGGAATCACGAGGGTCCCGCCCACATCCAGAGGAGCCCCGTTTCCGCCTCGTAGCTCGAGATGAGGGATCCTTTCCCTGCTTCTTCGGGAAAGAGTTCCCGGCCTTCCCGTTGCACCTCAAGAGGAGGCCCTCTCAACAGGAACGGCGAGAGGAACTCCAGGGTCGTGCCACCATTCCAAGAGTCCCCCAGATGTCTCAGTCCATTCCAGAGGAACCTCTTTTCCCTTCACCGGCTCGTCTTTCACGCCGAGGATCGACTCACACCAAGGTGGCACGTGGCACAGCCCTGTGGGAAAGCCTCGTGGGAAAGCCTCGAGGGACAGCCTCGAGGGAAAGCCACAGATCCCTTGATCCACGTGACAGGAAGCGTGACACTACTGCTGCAGCTCGGGAGGAAAGCGCACGTGCATGCCCCCACTCGAGACGAGGCCTGACTCCCCTGGGGAGACTCAGAAGCACCCCAAGATCCATGGCAACACTGGAGAGGAATCCTCAGGTACCGGCCCCGACTCCACACAAGGACTGAGGCCCCGGCATGGACGGGAGAGGAATCCCGAGAGGTCCCCTAGAAACTCGCATGGGGACTGGCCTTTCCTGAGGCCACCAGAGCGGGTCCCTGAGGTCCCCGTCGTAACTCGAGAAGACCTGCCGCAACTCGAGAAAATCCAGGAGGTTCTCCCCTCCAGGCGAGATGAGGCCGATTTCCGCTGAGTCGTCTCGAGGCTGATCACACCTCACCTCTGGAACTTCGAAAGGGTCCTTCACACCCTTGGTGCAATTCAAGAAGTTCCCCGACATACCCGTCTCCACTCGAGAGGAATCACGAGGGTCCCGCCCACATCCAGAGGAGCCCCGTTTCCGCCTCGTAGCTCGAGATGAGGGATCCTTTCCCTGCTTCGTCGGGAAAGAGTTCCCGGCCTTCCCGTCGCATCTCAAGAGGAGGCCCTCTCAACAGGAACGGCGAGAGGAATTCCAGGGTCGTGCCACCATTCCAAGAGTCCCCCAGATGTCTCAGTCCATTCCAGAGGAACCTCTTTTCCCTTTACCGGCTCGTCTTTCACGCCGAGGATCGACTCACACCAAGGTGGCACGTGGCACAGCCCTGTGGGAAAGCCTCGTGGGAAAGCCTCGTGGGACAGCCTCGAGGGAAAGCCACAGATCCCTTGATCCACGTGACAGGAAGCGTGACACTACTGCTGCAGCTCGGGAGGAAAGCGCACGTGCATGCCCCCACTCGAGACGAGGCCTGACTCCCCTGGGGAGACTCAGAAGCACCCCAAGATCCATGGCAACACTGGAGAGGAATCTTCAGGTTCCGGCCCCGACTCCACACAAGGACTGAGGCCCCGGCATGGACGGGAGAGGAATCCCGAGAGGTCCCCTAGCAACTCGCATGGGGACTGGCCTTTCCTGAGGCCACCAGAGCGGGTCCCTGAGGTCCCCGTCGTAACTCGAGAAGACCTGCCGCAACTCGAGAAAATCCAGGAGGTTCTCCCCTCCAGGCGAGATGAGGCCCATTTCCGCTGAGGCGTCTCGAGGCTGATCACACCTCACCTCTGGAACTTCGAAAGGGTCCTTCACACCCTTGGTGCAAATCAAGAAGTTCCCCGACATAGCCGTCTCCACTCGAGAGGAATCACGAGGGTCCCGCCCACATCCAGAGGAGCCCCGTTTCCGCCTCGTAGCTCGAGATGAGGGATCCTTTCTCTGCTGCGTCGGGAAAGAGTTCCCGTCGTTCCCGTCGCATCTCAAGAGGAGGCCCTCTCAACAGGAACGGCGAGAGGAACTCCAGGGTCGTGCCACCATTCCAAGAGTCCCCCAGATGTCTCAGTCCATTCCAGAGGAACCTCTTTTCCCTTCAACGGCTCGTCTTTCACGCCGAGGATCGACTCACACCAAGGTGGCACGTGGCACAGCCCTGTGGGAAAGCCTCGTTGGAAAGCCTCGAGGGACAGCCTCGAGGGAAAGCCACAGATCCCTTGATCCACGTGACAGGAAGCGTGACACTACTGCTGCAGCTCGGGAGGAAAGCGCACGTGCATGCCCCCACTCGAGACGAGGCCTGACTCCCCTGGGGAGACTCAGAAGCACCCCAAGATCCACGGCAACACTGGAGAGGAATCCTCAGGTTCCGGCTCCGACTCCACACAAGGACTGAGGCCCCGGCATGGACGGGAGAGGAATCCCGAGAGGTCCCCTAGCAACTCGCATGGAGACTGGCCTTTCCTGAGGCCACCAGAGCGGGTCCCTGAGGTCCCCGTCGTAACTCGAGAAGACCTGCCGCAACTCTAGAAAATCCAGGAGGTTCTCCCCTCCTGGGGAGATGAGGCCCATTTCCGCTGAGGCGTCTCGAGGCTGATCACACCTCACCTCTGGAACTTCGAAAGGGTCCTTCACACCCTTGGTGCAAATCAAGAAGTTCCCCGACATACCCGTCTCCACTCGAGAGGAATCACGAGGGTCCCGCCCACATCCAGAGGAGCCCCGTTTCCGCCTCGTAGCTCGAGATGAGGGATCCTTTCCCTGCTTCTTCGGGAAAGAGTTCCCGGCCTTCCCGTTGCACCTCAAGAGGAGGCCCTCTCAACAGGAACGGCGAGAGGAACTCCAGGGTCGTGCCACCATTCCAAGAGTCCCCCAGATGTCTCAGTCCATTCCAGAGGAACCTCTTTTCCCTTCACCGGCTCGTCTTTCACGCCGAGGATCGACTCACACCAAGGTGGCACGTGGCACAGCCCTGTGGGAAAGCCTCGTGGGAAAGCCTCGAGGGACAGCCTCGAGGGAAAGCCACAGATCCCTTGATCCACGTGACAGGAAGCGTGACACTACTGCTGCAGCTCGGGAGGAAAGCGCACGTGCATGCCCCCACTCGAGACGAGGCCTGACTCCCCTGGGGAGACTCAGAAGCACCCCAAGATCCATGGCAACACTGGAGAGGAATCCTCAGGTACCGGCCCCGACTCCACACAAGGACTGAGGCCCCGGCATGGACGGGAGAGGAATCCCGAGAGGTCCCCTAGAAACTCGCATGGGGACTGGCCTTTCCTGAGGCCACCAGAGCGGGTCCCTGAGTTCCCCGTTGTAACTCGAGAAGACCTGCCGCAACTCGAGCAAATCCAGGAGGTTCTCCCCTCCAGGGGAGATGAGGCCCATTTCCGCTGAGGCGTCTCGAGGCTGATCACACCTCACCTCTGGAACTTCGAAAGGCTCCTTCACACCCTTGGTGCAAATCAAGAAGTTCCCCGACCTAGCCGTCTCCACTCGAGAGGAATCACGAGGGTCCCGCCCACATCCAGAGGAGCCCCGTTTCCGCCTCGTAGCTCGAGATGAGGGATCCTTTCCCTGCTTCGTCGGGAAAGAGTTCCCGGCCTTCCCGTCGCATCTCAAGAGGAGGCCCTCTCAACAGGAACGGCGAGAGGAACTCCAGGGTCGTGCCACCATTCCAAGAGTCCCCCAGATGTCTCAGTCCATTCCAGAGGAACCTCTTTTCCCCTCAGCGGTTCGTCTTTCACGCCGAGAATCGACTCACAACAAGGTGGCACGTGGCACAGCCCTGTGGGAAAGCCTCGTGGGAAAGCCTCGAGGGACAGACTAGAGGGAAAGCCACAGATCCCTTGATCCACGTGACAGGAATCGTGACACTACTGCTGAAGCTCGGGAGGAAAGCGCACGTGCATGCCCCCACTCGAGACGAGTCCTGACTCCCCTGGGGAGACTCAGAAGCACCGCAAGATCCATGGCAACACTGGAGAGGAATCCTCAGGTTCCGGCCCCGACTCCACACAAGGACTGAGGCCCCGGCATGGACGGGAGAGGAATCCCGAGAGGTCCCCTAGCAACTCGCATGGGGACTGGCCTTTCCTGAGGCCACCAGAGCGGGTCCCTGAGGTCCCCGTCGTAACTCGAGAAGACCTGCCGCAACTCGAGAAAATCCAGGAGGTTCTCCCCTCCAGGCGAGATGAGGCCGATTTCCGCTGAGTCGTCTCGAGGCTGATCACACCTCACCTCTGGAACTTCGAAAGGGTCCTTCACACCCTTGGTGCAAATCAAGAAGTTCCCCGACATACCCGTCTCCACTCGACAGGAATCACGAGGGTCCCGCCCACATCCAGAGGAGCCCCGTTTCCGCCTCGTAGCTCGAGATGAGGGATCCTTTCCCTGCTTCGTCGGGAAAGAGTTCCCGGCCTTCCCGTCGCATCTCAAGAGGAGGCCCTCTCAACAGGAACGGCGAGAGGAATTCCAGGGTCGTGCCACCATTCCAAGAGTCCCCCAGATGTCTCAGTCCATTCCAGAGGAACCTCTTTTCCCTTTACCGGCTCGTCTTTCACGCCGAGGATCGACTCACACCAAGGTGGCACGTGGCACAGCCCTGTGGGAAAGCCTCGTGGGAAAGCCTCGTGGGACAGCCTCGAGGGAAAGCCACAGATCCCTTGATCCACGTGACAGGAAGCGTGACACTACTGCTGCAGCTCGGGAGGAAAGCGCACGTGCATGCCCCCACTCGAGACGAGGCCTGACTCCCCTGGGGAGACTCAGAAGCACCCCAAGATCCATGGCAACACTGGAGAGGAATCTTCAGGTTCCGGCCCCGACTCCACACAAGGACTGAGGCCCCGGCATGGACGGGAGAGGAATCCCGAGAGGTCCCCTAGCAACTCGCATGGGGACTGGCCTTTCCTGAGGCCACCAGAGCGGGTCCCTGAGGTCCCCGTCGTAACTCGAGAAGACCTGCCGCAACTCGAGAAAATCCAGGAGGTTCTCCCCTCCAGGCGAGATGAGGCCCATTTCCGCTGAGGCGTCTCGAGGCTGATCACACCTCCCCTCTGGAACTTCGAAAGGGTCCTTCACAACCTTGGTGCAAATCAAGAAGTTCCCCGACATAGCCGTCTCCACTCGAGAGGAATCACGAGGGTCCCGCCCACATCCAGAGGAGCCCCGTTTCCGCCTCGTAGCTCGAGATGAGGGATCCTTTCCCTGCTTCGTCGGGAAAGAGTTCCCGGCCTTCCCGTCGCATCTCAAGAGGAGGCCCTCTCTACAGGAACGGCGAGAGGAACTCCAGGGTCGTGCCACCATTCCAAGAGTCCCCCAGATGTCTCAGTCCATACCAGAGGAACCTCTTTTCCCTTCACCGGCTCGTCTTTCACGCCGAGGATCGACTCACACCAAGGTGGCACGTGGCATAGCCCTGTGGGAAAGCCTCGTGGGAAAGCCTCGAGGGACAGCCTCGAGGGAAAGCCACAGATCCCTTGATCCACGTGACAGGAAGCGTGACACTACTGCTGCAGCTCAGGAGGAAAGCGCACGTGCATGCCCCCACTCGAGACGAGGCCTGACTCCCCTGGGGAGACTCAGAAGCACCCCAAGATCCATGGCAACACTGGAGAGGAATCCTCAGGTTCCGGCCCCGACTCCACACAAGGACTGAGGCCCCGGCATGGATGGGAGAGGAATCCCGAGAGGTCCCCTAGCAACTCGCATGGGGACTGGCCTTTCCTGAGGCCACCAGAGGGGGTAACTGAGGTCCCCGTCGTAACTCGAGAAGACCTGCCGCAACAGGAGAAAATCCAGGAGGTTCTTCCCTCCAGGCGAGATGAGGCCCATTTCCGCTGAGGCGTCTCGAGGCTGATCACACCTCCCCTCTGGAACTTCGAAAGGGTCCTTCACACCCTTGGTGCAAATCAAGAAGTTCCCCGACATACCCGTCTCCACTCGAGAGGAATCACCAGGGTCCCGCCCACATCCAGAGGAGCCCCGTTTCCGCCTCGTAGCTCGAGATGAGGGATCCTTTCCCTGCTTCGTCGGGAAAGAGTTCCCGGCCTTCCCTTCGCATCTCAAGAGGAGACCCTCTCAACAGGAACGGCGAGAGGTACTACAGGGTCGTGCCACCATTCCAAGAGTCCCCAAGATGTCTCAGTCCATTCCAGAGGAACCTCTTTTCCCTTCACCGGCTCGTCTTTCACGCCGAGGATCGACTCACACCAAGGTGGCACGTGGCACAGCCCTGTGGGAAAGCCTCGAGGGAAAGCCACAGATCCCTTGATCCACGTGACAGGAAGCGTGACACTACTGCTGCAGCTCGGGAGGAAAGCGCACGTGCATGCCCGCACTCGAGACGAGGCCTGACTCCCCTGGGGAGACTCAGAAGCACCCCAAGATCCATGGCAACACTGGAGAGGAATCCTCAGGTTCCGGGCCCGACTCCACACAAGGACTGAGGCCCCGGCATGGACGGGAGAGGAATCCCGAGAGGTCCCCTAGCAACTCGCATGGGGACTGGCCTTTCCTGAGGCCACCAGAGCGGGTCCCTGAGGTCCCCGTCGTAACTCGAGAAGACCTGCCGCAACTCGAGAAAATCCAGGAGGTTCTCCCCTCCAGGCGAGATGAGGCCCATTTCCGCTGAGGCGTCTCGAGGCTGATCACACCTCCCCTCTGGAACTTCGAAAGGGACCTTCACACCCTTGGTGCATATCAAGAAGTTCCCCGACATAGCCGTCTCCACTCGAGAGGAATCACGAGGGTCCCGCCCACATCCAGAGGAGCCCCGTTTCCGCCTCGTAGCTCGAGATGAGGGATCCTTTCCCTGCTTCATCGGGAAAGAGTTCCCGGCCTTCCCGTCGCATCTTAAGAGGAGGCCCTCTCTACACGAACGGCGAGAGGAACTCCAGGGTCGTGCCACCATTCCAAGAGTCCCCCAGATGTCTCAGTCCATTCCAGAGGAACCTCTTTTCCCTTCACCGGCTCGTCTTTCACGCCGAGGATCGACTCACACCAAGGTGGCACGTGGCACAGCCCTGTGGGAAAGCCTCGTGGGAAAGCCTCGAGGGACAGCCTCGAGGGAAAGCCACCGATCCCTTGATCCACGTGACAGGAAGCGTGACACTACTGCTGCAGCTCGGGAGGAAAGCGCACGTGCATGCCCCCACACGAGACGAGGCCTGACTCCCCTGGGGAGACTCAGAAGCACCCCAAGATCCATGGCAACACTGGAGAGGAATCCTCAGGTTCCGGCCCCGACTCCACACAAGGACTGAGGCCCCGGCATGGACGGGAGAGGAATCCCGAGAGGTCCCCTAGCAACTCGCATGGGGACTGGCCTTTCCTGAGGCCACCAGAGCGGGTCCCTGAGGTCCCCGTTGTAACTCGAGAAGACCTGCCGCAACTCGAGAAAATCCAGGAGGTTCTCCCCTCCAGGCGAGATGAGGCCCATTTCCGCTGAGGCGTCTCTAGGCTGATCACACCTCACCTCTGGAACTTCGAAAGGCTCCTTCACACCCTTGGTGCAAATCAAGAAGTTCCCCGACCTAGCCGTCTCCACTCGAGAGGAATCACGAGGGTCCCGCCCACATCCAGAGGAGCCCCGTTTCCGCCTCGTAGCTCGAGATGAGGGATCCTTTCCCTGCTTCGTCGGGAAAGAGTTCCCGGCCTTCCCTTCGCATCTCAAGAGGAGACCCTCTCAACAGGAACGGCGAGAGGTACTACAGGGTCGTGCCACCATTCCAAGAGTCCCCCAGATGTCTCAGTCCATTCCAGAGGAACCTCTTTTCCCTTCACCGGCTCGTCTTTCACGCCGAGGATCGACTCACACCAAGGTGGCACGTGGCACAGCCCTGTGGAAAAGCCTCGTGGGAAAGCCTCGAGGGACAGCCTCGAGGGAAAGCCACAGATCCCTTGATCCACGTGACAGGAAGCGTGACACTACTGCTGCAGCTCGGGAGGCAAGCGCACGTCCATGCCCCCACTCGAGACGAGGCCTGACTCCCCTGGGGAGACAGAGAAGCACCCCAAGATCCATGGCAACACTGGAGAGGAATCCTCAGGTTCTGGCTCCGACTCCACACAAGGACTGAGGCCCCGGCATGGACGGCAGAGGAATCCCGAGAGGTCCCCTAGCAACTCGCATGGGGACTGGCCTTTCCTGAGGCCACCAGAGCGGGTCCCTGTGGTCCCCGTCGTAACTCGAGAAGACCTGCCGCAACTCGAGAAAATCCAGGAGGTTCTCCCCTCCAGGCGAGATGAGGCCCATTTCCGCTGAGGCGTCTCGAGGCTGATCACACCTCACCTCTGGAACTTCGAAAGGGTCCTTCACACCCTTGGTGCAAATCAAGAAGTTCCCCGACATATCCGTCTCCACTCGAGAGGAATCACGAGGGTCCCGCCCACATCCAGAGGAGCCCCGTTTCCGCCTCGTAGCTCGAGATGAGGGATCCTTTCCCTGCTTCGTCGGGAAAGAGTTCCCGGCGTTCCCGTCGCATCTCAAGAGGAGGCCCTCTCAACAGGAACGGCGAGAGGAACTCCAGGGTCGTGCCACCATTCCAAGAGTCCCCCCGATGTCTCAGTCCATTCCAGAGGAACCTCTTTTCCCTTCACCGGCTCGTCTTTCACGCCGAGGATCGACTCACACCAAGGTGGCACGTGGCACAGCCCTGTGGGAAAGCCTCGTGGGAAAGCCTCGAGGGACAGCCTCCAGGGAAAGCCACAGATCCCTTGATCCACATGACAGGAAGCGTGACACTACTGCTGCAGCTCGGGAGGAAAGCGCACGTGCATGGCCCCACTCGAGACGAGGCCTGACTCCCCTGGGGAGACTCAGAAGCACCCCAAGATCCATGGCAACACTGGAGAGGAATCCTCAGGTTCCGGCCCCGACTCCACACAAGGACTGAGGCCCCGGGATGGACGGGAGAGGAATCCCGAGAGGTCCCCTAGCAACTCGCATGGGGACTGGCCTTTCCTGAGGCCACCAGAGCGGGTCCCGGAGGTCCCCGTCGTAACTCGAGAAGACCTGCCGCAACTCGAGAAAATCCAGGAGGTTCTCCCCTCCAGGCGAGATGAGGCCCATTTCCGCTGAGGCGTCTCGAGGCTGATCACACCTCACCTCTGGAACTTCGAAAGGCTCCTTCACACCCTTGGTGCAAATCAAGAAGTTCCCCGACATACCCGTCTCCACTCGAGAGGAATCACGAGGGTCCCGCCCACATCCAGAGGAGCCCCGTTTCCGCCTCGTAGCTCGAGATGAGGGATCCTTTCCCTGCTTCATCGGGAAAGAGTTCCCGGCCTTCCCGTCGCATCTTAAGAGGAGGCCCTCTCTACACGAACGGCGAGAGGAACTCCAGGGTCGTGCCACCATTCCAAGAGTCCCCCAGATGTCTCAGTCCATTCCAGAGGAACCTCTTTTCCCTTCACCGGCTCGTCTTTCACGCCGAGGATCGACTCACACCAAGGTGGCACGTGGCACAGCCCTGTGGGAAAGCCTCGTGGGAAAGCCTCGAGGGACAGCCTCGAGGGAAAGCCACCGATCCCTTGATCCACGTGACAGGAAGCGTGACACTACTGCTGCAGCTCGGGAGGAAAGCGCACGTGCATGCCCCCACACGAGATGAGGCCTGACTCCCCTGGGGAGACTCAGAAGCACCCCAAGATCCATGGCAACACTGGAGAGGAATCCTCAGGTTCCGGCCCCGACTCCACACAAGGACTGAGGCCCCGGCATGGACGGGAGAGGAATCCCGAGAGGTCCCCTAGCAACTCGCATGGGGACTGGCCTTTCCTGAGGCCACCAGAGCGGGTCCCTGAGGTCCCCGTTGTAACTCGAGAAGACCTGCCGCAACTCGAGAAAATCCAGGAGGTTCTCCCCTCCAGGCGAGATGAGGCCCATTTCCGCTGAGGCGTCTCTAGGCTGATCACACCTCACCTCTGGAACTTCGAAAGGCTCCTTCACACCCTTGGTGCAAATCAAGAAGTTCCCCGACCTAGCCGTCTCCACTCGAGAGGAATCACGAGGGTCCCGCCCACATCCAGAGGAGCCCCGTTTCCGCCTCGTAGCTCGAGATGAGGGATCCTTTCCCTGCTTCGTCGGGAAAGAGTTCCCGGCCTTCCCTTCGCATCTCAAGAGGAGACCCTCTCAACAGGAACGGCGAGAGGTACTACAGGGTCGTGCCACCATTCCAAGAGTCCCCCAGATGTCTCAGTCCATTCCAGAGGAACCTCTTTTCCCTTCACCGGCTCGTCTTTCACGCCGAGGATCGACTCACACCAAGGTGGCACGTGGCACAGCCCTGTGGGAAAGCCTCGAGGGAAAGCCACAGATCCCTTGATCCACGTGACAGGAAGCGTGACACTACTGCTGCAGCTCGGGAGGAAAGCGCACGTGCATGCCCCCACTCGAGACGAGGCCTGACTCCCCTGGGGAGACTCAGAAGCACCCCAAGATCCATGGCAACACTGGAGAGGAATCCTCAGGTTCCGGCCCCGACTCCACACAAGGACTGAGGCCCCGGCATGGACGGGAGAGGAATCCCGAGAGGTCCCCTAGCAACTCGCATGGGGACTGGCCTTTCCTGAGGCCACCAGAGCGGGTCCCTGAGGTCCCCGTCGTAACTCGAGAAGACCTGCCGCAACTCGAGAAAATCCAGGAGGTTCTCCCCTCCAGGCGAGATGAGGCCCATTTCCGCTGAGGCGTCTCGAGGCTGATCACACCTCACCTCTGGAACTTCGAAAGGCTCCTTCACACCCTTGGTGCAAATCAAGAAGTTCCCCGACATACCCGTCTCCACTCGAGAGGAATCACGAGGGTCCCGCCCACATCCAGAGGAGCCCCGTTTCCGCCTCGTAGCTCGAGATGAGGGATCCTTTCCCTGCTTCGTCGGGAAAGAGTTCCCGGCCTTCCCGTCGCATCTCAAGAGGAGGCCCTCTCAACAGGAACGGCGAGAGGAACTCCAGGGTCGTGCCACCATTCCAAGAGTCCCCCAGATGTCTCAGTCCATTCCAGAGGAACCTCTTTTCCCCTCACCGGCTCGTCTTTCACGCCGAGGATCGACTCACACCAAGGTGGCACGTGGCACAGCCCTGTGGGAAAGCCTCGTGGGAAAGCCTCGAGGGACAGCCTCGAGGGAAAGCCACAGATCCCTTGATCCACGTGACAGGAAGCGTGACACTACTGCTGCAGCTCGGGAGGCAAGCGCACGTCCATGCCCCCACTCGAGACGAGGCCTGACTCCCCTGGGGAGACACAGAAGCACCCCAAGATCCATGGCAACACTGGAGAGGAATCCTCAGGTTCCGGCTCCGACTCCACACAAGGACTGAGGCCCCGGCATGGACGGCAGAGGAATCCCGAGAGGTCCCCTAGCAACTCGCATGGGGACTGGCCTTTCCTGAGGCCACCAGAGCGGGTCCCTGTGGTCCCCGTCGTAACTCGAGAAGACCTGCCGCAACTCGAGAAAATCCAGGAGGTTCTCCCCTCCAGGCGAGATGAGGCCCATTTCCGCTGAGGCGTCTCGAGGCTGATCACACCTCACCTCTGGAACTTCGAAAGGGTCCTTCACACCCTTGGTGCAAATCAAGAAGTTCCCCGACATATCCGTCTCCACTCGAGAGGAATCACGAGGGTCCCGCCCACATCCAGAGGAGCCCCGTTTCCGCCTCGTAGCTCGAGATGAGGGATCCTTTCCCTGCTTCGTCGGGAAAGAGTTCCCGGCGTTCCCGTCGCATCTCAAGAGGAGGCCCTCTCAACAGGAACGGCGAGAGGAACTCCAGGGTCGTGCCACCATTCCAAGAGTCCCCCCGATGTCTCAGTCCATTCCAGAGGAACCTCTTTTCCCTTCACCGGCTCGTCTTTCACGCCGAGGATCGACTCACACCAAGGTGGCACGTGGCACAGCCCTGTGGGAAAGCCTCGTGGGAAAGCCTCGAGGGACAGCCTCGAGGGAAAGCCACAGATCCCTTGATCCACATGACAGGAAGCGTGACACTACTGCTGCAGCTCGGGAGGAAAGCGCACGTGCATGGCCCCACTCGAGACGAGGCCTGACTCCCCTGGGGAGACTCAGAAGCACCCCAAGATCCATGGCAACACTGGAGAGGAATCCTCAGGTTCCGGCCCCGACTCCACACAAGGACTGAGGCCCCGGGATGGACGGGAGAGGAATCCCGAGAGGTCCCCTAGCAACTCGCATGGGGACTGGCCTTTCCTGAGGCCACCAGAGCGGGTCCCGGAGGTCCCCGTCGTAACTCGAGAAGACCTGCCGCAACTCGAGAAAATCCAGGAGGTTCTCCCCTCCAGGCGAGATGAGGCCCATTTCCGCTGAGGCGTCTCGAGGCTGATCACACCTCACCTCTGGAACTTCGAAAGGCTCCTTCACACCCTTGGTGCAAATCAAGAAGTTCCCCGACATACCCGTCTCCACTCGAGAGGAATCACGAGGGTCCCGCCCACATCCAGAGGAGCCCCGTTTCCGCCTCGTAGCTCGAGATGTGGGATCCTTTCCCTGCTTCGTCGGGAAAGAGTTCCCGGCCTTCCCGTCGCATCTCAAGAGGAGGCCCTCTCAACAGGAACGGCGAGAGGAACTCCAGGGTCGTGCCACCATTCCAAGAGTCCCCCAGATGTCTCAGTCCATTCCAGAGGAACCTCTTTTCCCCTCACCGGCTCGTCTTTCACGCCGAGGATCGACTCACACCAAGGTGGCACGTGGCACAGCCCTGTGGGAAAGCCTCGTGGGAAAGCCTCGAGGGACAGCCTCGAGGGAAAGCCACAGATCCCTTGATCCACGTGACAGGAAGCGTGACACTACTGCTGCAGCTCGGGAGGCAAGCGCACGTCCATGCCCCCACTCGAGACGAGGCCTGACTCCCCTGGGGAGACACAGAAGCACCCCAAGATCCATGGCAACACTGGAGAGGAATCCTCAGGTTCCGGCTCCGACTCCACACAAGGACTGAGGCCCCGGCATGGACGGCAGAGGAATCCCGAGAGGTCCCCTAGCAACTCGCATGGGGACTGGCCTTTCCTGAGGCCACCAGAGCGGGTCCCTGTGGTCCCCGTCGTAACTCGAGAAGACCTGCCGCAACTCGAGAAAATCCAGGAGGTTCTCCCCTCCAGGCGAGATGAGGCCCATTTCCGCTGAGGCGTCTCGAGGCTGATCACACCTCACCTCTGGAACTTCGAAAGGCTCCTTCACACCCTTGGTGCAAATCAAGAAGTTCCCCGACATACCCGTCTCCACTCGAGAGGAATCACGAGGGTCCCGCCCACATCCAGAGGAGCCCCGTTTCCGCCTCGTAGCTCGAGATGAGGGATCCTTTCCCTGCTTCGTCGGGAAAGAGTTCCCGGCGTTCCCGTCGCATCTCAAGAGGAGGCCCTCTCAACAGGAACGGCGAGAGGAACTCCAGGGTCGTGCCACCATTCCAAGAGTCCCCCCGATGTCTCAGTCCATTCCAGAGGAACCTCTTTTCCCTTCACCGGCTCGTCTTTCACGCCGAGGATCGACTCACACCAAGGTGGCACGTGGCACAGCCCTGTGGGAAAGCCTCGTGGGAAAGCCTCGAGGGACAGCCTCGAGGGAAAGCCACAGATCCCTTGATCCACATGACAGGAAGCGTGACACTACTGCTGCAGCTCGGGAGGAAAGCGCACGTGCATGCCCCCACTCGAGACGAGGCCTGACTCCCCTGGGGAGACTCAGAAGCACCCCAAGATCCATGGCAACACTGGAGAGGAATCCTCAGGTTCCGGCCCCGACTCCACACAAGGACTGAGGCCCCGGGATGGACGGGAGAGGAATCCCGAGAGGTCCCCTAGCAACTCGCATGGGGACTGGCCTTTCCTGAGGCCACCAGAGCGGGTCCCGGAGGTCCCCGTCGTAACTCGAGAAGACCTGCCGCAACTCGAGAAAATCCAGGAGGTTCTCCCCTCCAGGCGAGATGAGGCCCATTTCCGCTGAGGCGTCTCGAGGCTGATCACACCTCCCCTCTGGAACTTCGAAAGGGTCCTTCACACCCTTGGTGCAAATCAAGATGTTCCCCGACATACCCGTCTCCACTCGAGAGGAATCACGAGGGTCCCGCCCACATCCAGAGGAGCCCCGTTTCCGCCTCGTAGCTCGAGATGAGGGATCCTTTCCCTGCTTCTTCGGGAAAGAGTTCCCGGCGTTCCCGTCGCATCTCAAGAGGAGGCCCTCTCAACAGGAACGGCGAGAGGAACTCCAGGGTCGTGCCACCATTCCAAGAGTCCCCCAGATGTCTCAGTCCATTCCAGAGGAAACTCTTTTCCCTTCACCGGCTCGTCTTTCACGCCGAGGATCGACTCACACCAAGGTGGCACGTGGCACAGCCCTGTGGGAAAGCCTCGTGGGAAAGCCTCGAGGGACAGCCTCGAGGGAAAGCCACAGATCCCTTGATCCACGTGACAGGAAGCGTGACACTACTGCTGCAGCTCGGGAGGAAAGCGCACGTGCATGCCCCCACTCGAGACGAGGCCTGACTCCCCTGGGGAGACTCAGAAGCACCCCAAGATCCATGGCAACACTGGAGAGGAATCCTCAGGTTCCGGCTCCGAATCCACACAAGGACTGAGGCCCCGGAATGGACGGGAGAGGAATCCCAGAGGTCCCCTAGCAACTCGCATGGGGACTGGCCTTTCCTGAGGCCACCAGAGCGGGTCCCTGAGGTCCCTGTCGTAACTCGAGAAGACCTACCCCAACTCGAGAAAATCCAGGACGTTCTCCCCTCCAGGCGAGATGAGGCCCATTTCCGCTGAGGCATCTCGAGGCTGATCACACCTCACCTCTGGAACTTCGAAAGGCTCCTTCACACCCTTGGTGCAAATAAAGAAGTTCCCCGACATACCCGTCTCCACTCGAGAGGAATCACTAGGGTCCCGCCCACATCCAGAGGAGCCCCGTTTCCGCCTCGTAGCTCGAGATGAGGGATCCTTTCCCTGCTTCGTCGGGAAAGAATTCCCGGCATTCCCGTCGCATCTCAAGAGGAGGCCCTCTCAACAGGAACGGCGAGAGGAACTCCAGGGTCGTTGCACCATTCCAAGAGTCCCCCAGATGTCTCAGTCCATTCCAGAGGAACCTCTATTCCCTTCACTGGCTCGTCTTTCACGTCGAGGATCGACTCACACCAAGGTGGCACGTGGCACAGCCCTGTGGGAAAGCCTCGTGGGAAAGCCTCGAGGGACAGCCTCGAGGGAAAGCCACAGATCCCTTGCTCCACGTGACAGGAAGCGTGACAGTACTGCTGCAGCTCGGGAGGAAAGCACACGTGCATGCCCCCACTGGAGACGAGGCCTGACTCCCCTGGGGAGACTCAGAAGCACCCCAAGATCCATGGCAACACTGGAGAGGAATCCTCAGGTTCCGGCCCCGACTCCACACAAGGAGTGAGGCCCCGGCATGGACGGGAGAGGAATCCCGAGAGGTCCCCTAGCAACTCGCATGGGGACTGGCCTTTCCTGAGGCCACCAGAGCGGGTCCCTGAGGTCCCCGTCGTAACTCGAGAAGACCTGCCGCAACTCGAGAAAATCCAGGAGGTTCTCCCCTCCAGGCGAGATGAGGCCCATTTCCGCTGAGGCGTCTCGAGGCTGATCACACCTCACCTCTGGAACTTCGAAAGGGTCCTTCACACCCTTGGTGCAAATCAAGAAGTTCCCCGACATACCCGTCTCCACTCGAGAGGAACCACGAGGGTCCCGCGCACATCCAGAGGAGCCCCGATTCCGCCTCGTAGCTCGAGATGAGGGATCCTTTCCCTGCTTCGTCGGGAAAGAGTTCCCGGCGTTCCCGTCGCATCTCAAGAGGAGGCCCTCTCAACAGGAACGGCGAGAGGAACTCCAGGGTCGTACCACCATTCCAAGAGTCCCCCAGATGTCTCAGTCCATTCCAGAGGAACCTCTTTTCCCCTCACCGGCTCGTCTTTCACGCCGAGGATCGACTCACACCAAGGTGGCACGTGGCACAGCCCTGTGGGAAAGCCTCGTGGGAAAGCCTCGAGGGACAGCCTCGAGGGAAAGCCACAGATCCCTTGATCCACGTGACAGGAAGCGTGACACTACTGCTGCAGCTCGGGAGGAAAGCGCACGTGCATGCCCCCACTCGAGACGAGGCCTGACTCCCCTGGGGAGACTCAGAAGCACCCCAAGATCCATGGCAACACTGGAGAGGAATCCTCAGGTTCCGGCCCCGACTCCACACAAGGACTGAGGCCCCGGCATGGACGGGAGAGGAATCCCGAGAGGTCCCCTAGCAACTCGCATGGGGACTGGCCTTTCCTGAGGCCACCAGTGCGGGTCCCTGAGGTCCCCGTTGTAACTCGAGAAGACCTGCCGCAACTGGAGAAAATCCAGGAGGTTCTCCCCTCCAGGCGAGATGAGGCCCATTTCCGCTGAGGCGTCTCGAGGCTGATCACACCTCACCTCTGGAGCTTCGAAAGGCTCCTTCACACCCTTGGTGCAAATCAAGAAGTTCCCCGACCTAGCCGTCTCCACTCGAGAGGAATCACGAGGGTCCCGCCCACATCCAGAGGAGCCCCGTTTCCGCCTCGTAGCTCCAGATGAGGGATCCTTTCCCTGCTTCGTCGGGAAAGAGTTCCCGTCGTTCCCGTCGCATCTCAAGAGGAGGCCCTCTCAACAGGAACAGCGAGAGGAACTCCAGGGTCGTGCCACCATTCCAAGAGTCCCCCAGATGTCTCAGTCCATTCCAGAGGAACCTCTTTTCCCTTCACCGGCTCGTCTTTCACGCCGAGGATCGACTCACACCAAGGTGGCACGTGGCACAGCCCTGTGGGAAAGCCTCGTGGGAAAGCCTCGAGGGACAGCCTCGAGGGAAAGCCACAGATCCCTTGATCCACGTGACAGGAAGCGTGACACTACTGCTGCAGCTCGGGAGGAAAGCGCACGTGCATGCCCCCACTCGAGACGAGGCCTGACTCCCCTGGGGAGACTCAGAAGCACCCCAAGATCCATGGCAACACTGGAGAGGAATCCTCAGGTTCCGGCCCCGACTCCACACAAGGACTGAGGCCCCGGCATGGACGGGAGAGGAATCCCGAGAGGTCCCCTAGCAACTCGCATGGGGACTGGCCTTTCCTGAGGCCACCAGAGCGGGTCCCTGAGGTCCCCGTCGTAACTCGAGAAGACCTGCCGCAACTCGAGAAAATCCAGGAGGTTCTCCCCTCCAGGCGAGATGAGGCCCATTTCCGCTGAGGCGTCTCGAGGCTGATCACACCTCCCCTCTGGAACTTCGAAAGGGTCCTTCACACCCTTGGTGCAAATCAAGAAGTTCCCCGACATACTCGACTCCACTCGAGAGGAATCACGAGGGTCCCGCCCACATCCAGAGGAGCCCCGTTTCCGCCTCGTAGCTCGAGATGAGGGATCCTTTCCCTGCTTCGTCGGGAAAGAGTTCCCGGCCTTCCCGTCGCATCTCAAGAGGAGGCCCTCTCAACAGGAACGGCGAGAGGAACTCCAGGGTCGTGCCACCATTCCAAGAGTCCCCCAGATGTCTCAGTCCATTCCAGAGGAACCTCTTTTCCCCTCACCGGCTCGTCTTTCACGCCGAGGATCGACTCACACCAAGGTGGCACGTGGCACAGCCCTGTGGGAAAGCCTCGTGGGAAAGCCTCGAGGGACAGCCTCGAGGGAAAGCCACAGATCCCTTGATCCACGTGACAGGAAGCGTGACACTACAGCTGCAGCTCGGGAGGCAAGCGCACGTCCATGCCCCCACTCGAGACGAGGCCTGACTCCCCTGGGGAGACACAGAAGCACCCCAAGATCCATGGCAACACTGGAGAGGAATCCTCAGGTTCCGGCTCCGACTCCACACAAGGACTGAGGCCCCGGCATGGACGGCAGAGGAATCCCGAGAGGTCCCCTAGCAACTCGCATGGGGACTGGCCTTTCCTGAGGCCACCAGAGCGGGTCCCTGTGGTCCCCGTCGTAACTCGAGAAGACCTGCCGCAACTCGAGAAAATCCAGGAGGTTCTCCCCTCCAGGCGAGATGAGGCCCATTTCCGCTGAGGCGTCTCGAGGCTGATCACACCTCACCTCTGGAACTTCGAAAGGCTCCTTCACACCCTTGGTGCAAATCAAGAAGTTCCCCGACATACCCGTCTCCACTCGAGAGGATTCACGAGGGTCCCGCCCACATCCAGAGGAGCCCCGTTTCCGCCTCGTAGCTCGAGATGAGGGATCCTTTCCCTGCTTCGTCGGGAAAGAGTTCCCGGCGTTCCCGTCGCATCTCAAGAGGAGGCCCTCTCAACAGGAACGGCGAGAGGAACTCCAGGGTCGTGCCACCATTCCAAGAGTCCCCCCGATGTCTCAGTCCATTCCAGAGGAACCTCTTTTCCCTTCACCGGCTCGTCTTTCACGCCGAGGATCGACTCACACCAAGGTGGCACGTGGCACAGCCCTGTGGGAAAGCCTCGTGGGAAAGCCTCGAGGGACAGCCTCGAGGGAAAGCCACAGATCCCTTGATCCACATGACAGGAAGCGTGACACTACTGCTGCAGCTCGGGAGGAAAGCGCACGTGCATGCCCCCACTCGAGACGAGGCCTGACTCCCATGGGGAGACTCAGAAGCACCCCAAGATCCATGGCAACACTGGAGAGGAATCCTCAGGTTCCGGCCCCGACTCCACACAAGGACTGAGGCCCCGGGATGGACGGGAGAGGAATCCCGAGAGGTCCCCTAGCAACTCGCATGGGGACTGGCCTTTCCTGAGGCCACCAGAGCGGGTCCCGGAGGTCCCAGTCGTAACTCGAGAAGACCTGCCGCAACTCGAGAAAATCCAGGAGGTTCTCCCCTCCAGGCGAGATGAGGCCCATTTCCGCTGAGGCGTCTCGAGGCTGATCACACCTCCCCTCTGGAACTTCGAAAGGGTCCTTCACACCCTTGGTGCAAATCAAGAAGTTCCCCGACATACCCGTCTCCACTCGAGAGGAATCACGAGGGTCCCGCCCACATCCAGAGGAGCCCCGTTTCCGCCTCGTAGCTCGAGATGAGGGATCCTTTCCCTGCTTCTTCGGGAAAGAGTTCCCGGCGTTCCCGTCGCATCTCAAGAGGAGGCCCTCTCAACAGGAACGGCGAGAGGAACTCCAGGGTCGTGCCACCATTCCAAGAGTCCCCCAGATGTCTAAGTCCATTCCAGAGGAAACTCTTTTCCCTTCACCGGCTCATCTTTCACGCCGAGGATCGACTCACACCAAGGTGGCACGTGGCACAGCCCTGTGGGAAAGCCTCGTGGGAAAGCCTCGAAGGACAGCCTCGAGGGAAAGCCACAGATCCCTTGATCCACGTGACAGGAAGCGTGACACTACTGCTGCAGCTCGGGAGGAAAGCGCACGTGCATGCCCCCACTCGAGACGAGGCCTGACTCCCCTGGGGAGACTCAGAAGCACCCCAAGATCCATGGCAACACTGGAGAGGAATCCTCAGGTTCCGGCTCCGAATCCACACAAGGACTGAGGCCCCGGCATGGACGGGAGAGGAATCCCAGAGGTCCCCTAGCAACTCGCATGGGGACTGGCCTTTCCTGAGGCCACCAGAGCGGGTCCCTGAGGTCCCCGTCGTAACTCGAGAAGACCTACCCCAACTCGAGAAAATCCAGGACGTTCTCCCCTCCAGGCGAGATGAGGCCCATTTCCGCTGAGGCATCTCGAGGCTGATCACACCTCACCTCTGGAACTCCGAAAGGCTCCTTCACACCCTTGGTGCAAATAAAGAAGTTCCCCGACATACCCGTCTCCACTCGAGAGGAATCACTAGGGTCCCGCCCACATCCAGAGGAGCCCCGTTTCCGCCTCGTAGCTCGAGATGAGGGATCCTTTCCCTGCTTCGTCGGGAAAGAATTCCCGGCATTCCCGTCGCATCTCAAGAGGAGGCCCTCTCAACAGGAACGGCGAGAGGAACTCCAGGGTCGTTGCACCATTCCAAGAGTCCCCCAGATGTCTCAGTCCATTCCAGAGGAACCTCTTTTCCCTTCACCGGCTCGTCTTTCACGTCGAGGATCGACTCACACCAAGGTGGCACGTGGCACAGCCCTGTGGGAAAGCCTCGTGGGAAAGCCTCGAGGGACAGCCTCGAGGGAAAGCCACAGATCCCTTGATCCACGTGACAGGAAGCGTGACACTACTGCTGCAGCTCGGGAGGAAAGCGCACGTGCATGCCCCCACTGGAGACGAGGCCTGACTCCCCTGGGGAGACTCAGAAGCACCCCAAGATCCATGGCAACACTGGAGAGGAATCCTCAGGTTCCGGCCCCGACTCCACACAAGGACTGAGGCCCCGGCATGGACGGGAGAGGAATCCCGAGAGGTCCCCTAGCAACTCGCATGGGGACTGGCCTTTCCTGAGGCCACCAGTGCGGGTCCCTGAGGTCCCCGTTGTAACTCGAGAAGACCAGCCGCAACTGGAGAAAATCCAGGAGGTTCTCCCCTCCAGGCGAGATGAGGCCCATTTCCGCTGAGGCGTCTCGAGGCTGATCACACCTCACCTCTGGAGCTTCGAAAGGCTCCTTCACACCCTTGGTGCAAATCAAGAAGTTCCCCGACCTAGCCGTCTCCACTCGAGAGGAATCACGAGGGTCCCGCCCACATCCAGAGGAGCCCCGTTTCCGCCTCGTAGCTCCAGATGAGGGATCCTTTCCCTGCTTCGTCGGGAAAGAGTTCCCGGCCTTCCCGTCGCATCTCAAGAGGAGGCCCTCTCAACAGGAACGGCGAGAGGAACTCCAGGGTCGTGCCACCATTCCAAGAGTCCCCCAGATGTCTCAGTCCATTCCAGAGGAACCTCTTTTCCCTTCACCGGCTCGTCTTTCACGCCGAGGATCGACTCACACCAAGGTGGCACGTGGCACAGCCCTGTGGGAAAGCCTCGTGGGAAAGCCTCGAGGGACAGCCTCGAGGGAAAGCCACAGATCCCTTGATCCACGTGACAGGAAGCGTGACACTACTGCTGCAGCTCGGGAGGAAAGCGCACGTGCATGCCCCCACTCGAGACGAGGCCTGACTCCCCTGGGGAGACTCAGAAGCACCCCAAGATCCATGGCAACACTGGAGAGGAATCCTCAGGTTCCGGCTCCGACTCCACACAAGGACTGAGGCCCCGGCATGGACGGCAGAGGAATCCCGAGAGGTCCCCTAGCAACTCGCATGGGGACTGGCCTTTCCTGAGGCCACCAGAGCGGGTCCCTGTGGTCCCCGTCGTAACTCGAGAAGACCTGCCGCAACTCGAGAAAATCCAGGAGGTTCTCCCCTCCAGGCGAGATGAGGCCCATTTCCGCTGAGGCGTCTCGAGGCTGATCACACCTCACCTCTGGAACTTCGAAAGGCTCCTTCACACCCTTGGTGCAAATCAAGAAGTTCCCCGACATACCCGTCTCCACTCGAGAGGATTCACGAGGGTCCCGCCCACATCCAGAGGAGCCCCGTTTCCGCCTCGTAGCTCGAGATGAGGGATCCTTTCCCTGCTTCGTCGGGAAAGAGTTCCCGGCGTTCCCGTCGCATCTCAAGAGGAGGCCCTCTCAACAGGAACGGCGAGAGGAACTCCAGGGTCGTGCCACCATTCCAAGAGTCCCCCCGATGTCTCAGTCCATTCCAGAGGAACCTCTTTTCCCTTCACCGGCTCGTCTTTCACGCCGAGGATCGACTCACACCAAGGTGGCACGTGGCACAGCCCTGTGGGAAAGCCTCGTGGGAAAGCCTCGAGGGACAGCCTCGAGGGAAAGCCACAGATCCCTTGATCCACATGACAGGAAGCGTGACACTACTGCTGCAGCTCGGGAGGAAAGCGCACGTGCATGCCCCCACTCGAGACGAGGCCTGACTCCCATGGGGAGACTCAGAAGCACCCCAAGATCCATGGCAACACTGGAGAGGAATCCTCAGGTTCCGGCCCCGACTCCACACAAGGACTGAGGCCCCGGGATGGACGGGAGAGGAATCCCGAGAGGTCCCCTAGCAACTCGCATGGGGACTGGCCTTTCCTGAGGCCACCAGAGCGGGTCCCGGAGGTCCCAGTCGTAACTCGAGAAGACCTGCCGCAACTCGAGAAAATCCAGGAGGTTCTCCCCTCCAGGCGAGATGAGGCCCATTTCCGCTGAGGCGTCTCGAGGCTGATCACACCTCCCCTCTGGAACTTCGAAAGGGTCCTTCACACCCTTGGTGCAAATCAAGAAGTTCCCCGACATACCCGTCTCCACTCGAGAGGAATCACGAGGGTCCCGCCCACATCCAGAGGAGCCCCGTTTCCGCCTCGTAGCTCGAGATGAGGGATCCTTTCCCTGCTTCTTCGGGAAAGAGTTCCCGGCGTTCCCGTCGCATCTCAAGAGGAGGCCCTCTCAACAGGAACGGCGAGAGGAACTCCAGGGTCGTGCCACCATTCCAAGAGTCCCCCAGATGTCTAAGTCCATTCCAGAGGAAACTCTTTTCCCTTCACCGGCTCATCTTTCACGCCGAGGATCGACTCACACCAAGGTGGCACGTGGCACAGCCCTGTGGGAAAGCCTCGTGGGAAAGCCTCGAAGGACAGCCTCGAGGGAAAGCCACAGATCCCTTGATCCACGTGACAGGAAGCGTGACACTACTGCTGCAGCTCGGGAGGAAAGCGCACGTGCATGCCCCCACTCGAGACGAGGCCTGACTCCCCTGGGGAGACTCAGAAGCACCCCAAGATCCATGGCAACACTGGAGAGGAATCCTCAGGTTCCGGCTCCGAATCCACACAAGGACTGAGGCCCCGGCATGGACGGGAGAGGAATCCCAGAGGTCCCCTAGCAACTCGCATGGGGACTGGCCTTTCCTGAGGCCACCAGAGCGGGTCCCTGAGGTCCCCGTCGTAACTCGAGAAGACCTACCCCAACTCGAGAAAATCCAGGACGTTCTCCCCTCCAGGCGAGATGAGGCCCATTTCCGCTGAGGCATCTCGAGGCTGATCACACCTCACCTCTGGAACTTCGAAAGGCTCCTTCACACCCTTGGTGCAAATAAAGAAGTTCCCCGACATACCCGTCTCCACTCGAGAGGAATCACTAGGGTCCCGCCCACATCCAGAGGAGCCCCGTTTCCGCCTCGTAGCTCGAGATGAGGGATCCTTTCCCTGCTTCGTCGGGAAAGAATTCCCGGCATTCCCGTCGCATCTCAAGAGGAGGCCCTCTCAACAGGAACGGCGAGAGGAACTCCAGGGTCGTTGCACCATTCCAAGAGTCCCCCAGATGTCTCAGTCCATTCCAGAGGAACCTCTTTTCCCTTCACCGGCTCGTCTTTCACGTCGAGGATCGACTCACACCAAGGTGGCACGTGGCACAGCCCTGTGGGAAAGCCTCGTGGGAAAGCCTCGAGGGACAGCCTCGAGGGAAAGCCACAGATCCCTTGATCCACGTGACAGGAAGCGTGACACTACTGCTGCAGCTCGGGAGGAAAGCGCACGTGCATGCCCCCACTGGAGACGAGGCCTGACTCCCCTGGGGAGACTCAGAAGCACCCCAAGATCCATGGCAACACTGGAGAGGAATCCTCAGGTTCCGGCCCCGACTCCACACAAGGACTGAGGCCCCGGCATGGACGGGAGAGGAATCCCGAGAGGTCCCCTAGCAACTCGCATGGGGACTGGCCTTTCCTGAGGCCACCAGTGCGGGTCCCTGAGGTCCCCGTTGTAACTCGAGAAGACCAGCCGCAACTGGAGAAAATCCAGGAGGTTCTCCCCTCCAGGCGAGATGAGGCCCATTTCCGCTGAGGCGTCTCGAGGCTGATCACACCTCACCTCTGGAGCTTCGAAAGGCTCCTTCACACCCTTGGTGCAAATCAAGAAGTTCCCCGACCTAGCCGTCTCCACTCGAGAGGAATCACGAGGGTCCCGCCCACATCCAGAGGAGCCCCGTTTCCGCCTCGTAGCTCCAGATGAGGGATCCTTTCCCTGCTTCGTCGGGAAAGAGTTCCCGGCCTTCCCGTCGCATCTCAAGAGGAGGCCCTCTCAACAGGAACGGCGAGAGGAACTCCAGGGTCGTGCCACCATTCCAAGAGTCCCCCAGATGTCTCAGTCCATTCCAGAGGAACCTCTTTTCCCTTCACCGGCTCGTCTTTCACGCCGAGGATCGACTCACACCAAGGTGGCACGTGGCACAGCCCTGTGGGAAAGCCTCGTGGGAAAGCCTCGAGGGACAGCCTCGAGGGAAAGCCACAGATCCCTTGATCCACGTGACAGGAAGCGTGACACTACTGCTGCAGCTCGGGAGGAAAGCGCACGTGCATGCCCCCACTCGAGACGAGGCCTGACTCCCCTGGGGAGACTCAGAAGCAACCCAAGATCCATGGCAACACTGGAGAGGAATCCTCAGGTTCCGGCCCCGACTCCACACAAGGACTGAGGAACCGGCATGGACGGGAGAGGAATCCCGAGAGGTCCCCTAGCAACTCGCATGGGGACTGGCCTTTCCTGAGGCCACCAGAGCGGGTCCCTGAGGTCCCCGTCGTAACTCGAGAAGACCTGCCGCAACTCGAGAAAATCCAGGAGGTTCTCCCCTCCAGGCGAGATGAGGCCCATTTCCGCTGAGGCGTCTCGAGGCTGATCACACCTCCCCTCTGGAACTTCGAAAGGGTCCTTCACACCCTTGGTGCAAATCAAGAAGTTCCCCGACATACTCGACTCCACTCGAGAGGAATCACGAGGGTCCCGCCCACATCCAGAGGAGCCCCGTTTCCGCCTCGTAGCTCTAGATGAGGGATCCTTTCCCTGCTTCGTCGGGAAAGAGTTCCCGGCGTTCCCGTCGCATCTCAAGAGGAGGCCCTCTCAACAGGAACGGCGAGAGGAACTCCAGGGTCGTGCCACCATTCCAAGAGTCCCCCAGATGTCTCAGTCCATTCCAGAGGAAGCTCTTTTCCCTTCACCGGCTCGTCTTTCACGCCGAGGATCGACTCACACCAAGGTGGCACGTGGCACAGCCCTGTGGGAAAGCCTCGTGGGAAAGCCTCGAGGGACAGCCTCGAGGGAAAGCCACAGATCCCTTGATCCACGTGACAGGAAGCGTGACACTACTGCTGCAGCTCGGGAGGAAAGCGCACGTGCATGCCCCCACTCGAGACGAGGCCTGACTCCCCTGGGGAGACTCAGAAGCACCCCAAGATCCATGGCAACACTGGAGAGGAATCCTCAGGTTCCGGCCCCGACTCCACACAAGGACTGAGGCCCCGGCATGGACGGGAGAGGAATCCCGAGAGGTCCCCTAGCAACTCGCATGGGGACTGGCCTTTCCTGAGGCCACCAGAGCGGGTCCCTGAGGTCCCCGTCGTAACTCGAGAAGACCTGCCGCAACTCGAGAAAATCCAGGAGGTTCTCCCCTCCAGGCGAGATGAGGCCCATTTCCGCTGAGGCGTCTCGAGGCTGATCACACCTCCCCTCTGGAACTTCGAAAGGGTCCTTCACACCCTTGGTGCAAATCAAGAAGTTCCCCGACATACTCGACTCCACTCGAGAGGAATCACGAGGGTCCCGCCCACATCCAGAGGAGCCCCGTTTCCGCCTCGTAGCTCGAGATGAGGGATCCTTTCCCTGCTTCGTCGGGAAAGAGTTCCCGGCGTTCCCGTCGCATCTCAAGAGGAGGCCCTCTCAACAGGAACGGCGAGAGGAACTCCAGGGTCGTGCCACCATTCCAAGAGTCCCCCAGATGTCTCAGTCCATTCCAGAGGAACCTCTTTTCCCTTCACCGGCTCGTCTTTCACGCAGAGGATCGACTCACACCAAGGTGGCACGTGGCACAGCCCTGTGGGAAAGCCTCGTGGGAAAGCCTCGATGGACAGCCTCGAGGGAAAGCCACAGATCCCTTGATCCACGTGACAGGAAGCGTGACACTACTGCTGCAGCTCGGGAGGAAAGCGCACGTGCATGCCCCCACTCGAGACGAGGCCTGACTCCCCTGGGGAGACTCAGAAGCACCCCAAGATCCATGGCAACACTGGAGAGGAATCCTCAGGTTCCGGCCCCTACTCCACACAAGGACTGAGGCCCCGGCATGGACGGGAGAGGAATCCCGAGAGGTCCCCTAGCAACTCGCATGGGGACTGGCCTTTCCTGAGGCCACCAGAGCGGGTCCCTGAGGTCCCCATCGTAACTCGAGAAGACCTGCCGCAACTGGAGAAAATCCAGGAGCTTCTCCCCTCCAGGCGAGATGAGGCCCATTTCCGCTGAGGCGTCTCGAGGCTGATCACACCTCCCCTCTGGAACTTCGAAAGGCTCCTTCACACCCTTGGTGCAAATCAAGAAGTTCCCCGACATACCCGTCTCCACTTGAGAGGAATCACGAGGGTCCCGCCCACATCCAGAGGAGCCCCGTTTCCGCCTCGTAGCTCGAGATGAGGGATCCTTTCCCTGCTTCGTCGGGAAAGAGTTCCCGGCCTTCCCGTCGCATCTCAAGAGGAGGCCCTCTCAACAGGAACGGCGAGAGGAACTCCAGGGTCGTGCCACCATTCCAAGAGTCCCCCCGATGTCTCAGTCCATTCCAGAGGAACCTCTTTTCCCTTCACCGGCTCGTCTTTCACGGCGAGGATCGACTCACACCAAGGTGGCACGTGGCACAGCCCTGTGGGAAAGCCTCGTGGGAAAGCCTCGAGGGACAGACTCGAGGAAAAGCCACAGATCCCTTGATCCACATGACAGGAAGCGTGACACTACTGCTGCAGCTCGGGAGGAAAGCGCACGTGCATGCCCCCACTCGAGACGAGGCCTGACTCCCCTGGGGAGACTCAGAAGCACCCCAAGATCCATGGCAACACTGGAGAGGAATCCTCAGGATCCGGCCCCGACTCCACACAAGGACTGAGGCCCCGGGATGGACGGGAGAGGAATCCCGAGAGGTCCCCTAGCAACTCGCATGGGGACTGGCCTTTCCTGAGGCCACCAGAGCGGGTCCCTGAGGTCCCCGTCGTAACTCGAGAAGACCTGCCGCAACTCGAGAAAATCCAGGAGGTTCTCCCCTCCAGGCGAGATGAGGCCCATTTCTGCTGAGGCGTCTCGAGGCTGATCACACCTCACCTCTGGAACTTCGAAAGGGTCCTTCACACCCTTGGTGCAAATCAAGAAGTTCCCCGACATACCCGTCTCCACTCGAGAGGAATCACGAGGGTCCCGCCCACATCCAGAGGAGCCCCGATTCCGCCTCGTAGCTCGAGATGAGGGATCCTTTCCCTGCTTCGTCAGGAAAGAGTTCCCGGCATTCCCGTCGCATCTCAAGAGGAGGCCCTCTCAACAGGAACGGCGAGAGGAACTCCAGGGTCGTTGCACCATTCCAAGAGTCCCCCAGATGTCTCAGTCCATTCCAGAGGAACCTCTTTTCCCTTCACCGGCTCGTCTTTCACGTCGAGGATCGACTCACATCAAGGTGGCACGTGGCACAGCCCTGTGGGAAAGCCTCGTGGGAAAGCCTCGAGGGACAGCCTCGAGGGAAAGCCACAGATCCCTTGATCCACGTGACAGGAAGCGTGACACTACTGCTGCAGCTCGGGAGGAAAGCGCACGTGCATGCCCCCACTCGAGACGAGGCCTGACTCCCCTGGGGAGACTCAGAAGCACCCCAAGATCCATGGCAACACTGGAGAGGAATCCTCAGGTTCCGGCCCCGACTCCACACAAGGACTGAGGCCCCGGGATGGACGGGAGAGGAATCCCGAGAGGTCCCCTAGCAACTCGCATGGGGACTGGCCTTTCCTGAGGCCACCAGAGCGGGTCCCTGAGGTCCCCGTCGTAACTCGAGAAGACCTGCCGCAACTCGAGAAAATCCAGGAGGTTCTCCCCTCCAGGCGAGATGAGGCCCATTTCCGCTGAGGCGTCTCGAGGCTGATCACACCTCACCTCTGGAACTTCGAAAGGGTCCTTCACACACTTGGTTCAAATCAAGAAGTTCCCCGACATACCCGTCTCCACTCGAGAGGAACCACGAGGGTCCCGCGCACATCCAGAGGAGCCCCGATTCCGCCTCGTAGCTCGAGATGAGGGATCCTTTCCCTGCTTCGTCGGGAAAGAGTTCCCGGCGTTCCCGTCGCATCTCAAGAGGAGGCCCTCTCAACAGGAACGGCGAGAGGAACTCCAGGGTCGTGCCACCATTCCAAGAATCCCCCAGATGTCTCAGTCCATTCCAGAGGAACCTCTTTTCCCCTCACCGGCTCGTCTTTCACGCCGAGGATCGACTCACACCAAGGTGGCACGTGGCACAGCCCTGTGGGAAAGCCTCGTGGGAAAGCCTCGAGGGACAGCCTCGAGGGAAAGCCACAGATCCCTTGATCCACGTGACAGGAAGCGTGACACTACTGCTGCAGCTCGGGAGGAAAGCGCAGGTGCATGCCCCCACTCGAGACGAGGCCTGACTCCCCTGGGGAGACTCAGAAGCACCCCAAGATCCATGGCAACACTGGAGAGGAATCCTCAGGTTCCGGCCCCGACTCCACACAAGGACTGAGGCCCCGGCATGGACGGGAGAGGAATCCCGAGAGGTCCCCTAGCAACTCGCATGGGGACTGGCCTTTCCTGAGGCCACCAGTGCGGGTCCCTGAGGTCCGCGTTGTAACTCGAGAAGACCTGCCGCAACTGGAGAAAATCCAGGAGGTTCTCCCCTCCAGGCGAGATGAGGCCCATTTCCGCTGAGGCGTCTCGAGGCTGATCACACCTCACCTCTGGAACTTCGAAAGGCTCCTTCACACCCTTGGTGCAAATCAAGAAGTTCCCCGACCTAGCCGTCTCCACTCGAGAGGAATCACGAGGGTCCCGCCCACATCCAGAGGAGCCCCGTTTCCGCCTCGTAGCTCGAGATGAGGGATCCTTTCCCTGCTTCGTCGGGAAAGAGTTCCCGGCGTTCCCGTCGCATCTCAAGAGGAGGCCCTCTCAACAGGAACGGCGAGAGGAACTCCAGGGTCGTGCCACCATTCCAAGAGTCCCCCAGATGTCTCAGTCCATTCCAGAGGAACCTCTTTTCCCTTCACCGGCTCGTCTTTCACGCCGAGGATCGACTCACACCAAGGTGGCACGTGGCACAGCCCTGTGGGAAAGCCTCGTGGGAAAGCCTCGAGGGACAGCCTCGAGGGAAAGCCACAGATCCCTTGATCCACGTGACAGGAAGCGTGACACTACTGCTGCAGCTCGGGAGGAAAGCGCACGTGCATGCCCCCACTCGAGACGAGGCCTGACTCCCCTGGGGAGACTCAGAAGCACCCCAAGATCCATGGCAACACTGGAGAGGAATCCTCAGGTTCCGGCCCCGACTCCACACAAGGACTGAGGCCCCGGCATGGACGGGAGAGGAATCCCGAGAGGTCCCCTAGCAACTCGCATGGGGACTGGCCTTTCCTGAGGCCACCAGAGCGGGTCCCTGAGGTCCCCGTCGTAACTCGAGAAGACCTGCCGCAACTCGAGAAAATCCAGGAGGTTCTCCCCTCCAGGCGAGATGAGGTCCATTTCCGCTGAGGCGTCTCGAGGCTGATCACACCTCCCCTCTGGAACTTCGAAAGGGTCCTTCACACCCTTGGTGCAAATCAAGAAGTTCCCCGACAGACTCGACTCCACTCGAGAGGAATCACGAGGGTCCCGCCCACATCCAGAGGAGCCCCGTTTCCGCCTCGTAGCTCGAGATGAGGGATCCTTTCCCTGCTTCGTCGGGAAAGAGTTCCCGGCGTTCCCGTCGCATCTCAAGAGGAGGCCCTCTCAACAGGAACGGCGAGAGGAACTCCAGGGTCGTGCCACCATTCCAAGAGTCCCCCAGATGTCTCAGTCCATTCCAGAGGAACCTCTTTTCCCTTCACCGGCTCGTCTTTCACGCCGAGGATCGACTCACACCAAGGTGGCACGTGGCACAGCCCTGTGGGAAAGCCTCGTGGGAAAGCCTCGAGGGACAGCCTCGAGGGAAAGCCACAGATCCCTTGATCCACGTGACAGGAAGCGTGACACTACTGCTGCAGCTCGGGAGGAAAGCGCACGTGCATGCCCCCACTCGAGACGAGGCCTGACTCCCCTGGGGAGACTCAGAAGCACCCCAAGATCCATGGCAACACTGGAGAGGAATCCTCAGGTTCCGGCCCCTACTCCACACAAGGACTGAGGCCCCGGCATGGACGGGAGAGGAATCCCGAGAGGTCCCCTAGCAACTCGCATGGGGACTGGCCTTTCCTGAGGCCACCAGAGCGGGTCCCTGAGGTCCCCATCGTAACTCGAGAAGACCTGCCGCAACTGGAGAAAATCCAGGAGGTTCTCCCCTCCAGGCGAGATGAGGCCCATTTCCGCTGAGGCGTCTCGAGGCTGATCACACCTCACCTCTGGAACTTCGAAAGGGTCCTTCACACCCTTGGTGCAAATCAAGAAGTTCCCCGACATACCCGTCTCCACTCGAGAGGAACCACGAGGGTCCCGCGCACATCCAGAGGAGCCCCGATTCCGCCTCGTAGCTCGAGATGAGGGATCCTTTCCCTGCTTCGTCGGGAAAGAGTTCCCGGCGTTCCCGTCGCATCTCAAGAGGAGGCCCTCTCAACAGGAACGGCGAGAGGAACTCCAGGGTCGTGCCACCATTTCAAGAGTCCCCCAGATGTCTCAGTCCATTCCAGAGGAACCTCTTTTCCCCTCACCGGCTCGTCTTTCACGCCGAGGATCGACTCACACCAAGGTGGCACGTGGCACAGCCCTGTGGGAAAGCCTCGTGGGAAAGCCTAGAGGGACAGCCTCGAGGGAAAGCCACAGATCCCTTGATCCACGTGACAGGAAGCGTGACACTACTGCTGCAGCTCGGGAGGAAAGCGCACGTGCATGCCCCCACTCGAGACGAGGCCTGACTCCCCTGGGGAGACTCAGAAGCACCCCAAGATCCATGGCAACACTGGAGAGGAATCCTCAGGTTCCGGCCCCGACTCCACACAAGGACAGAGGCCCCGGCATGGACGGGAGAGGAATCCCGAGAGGTCCCCTAGCAACTCGCATGGGGACTAGCCTTTCCTGAGGCCACCAGTGCGGGTCCCTGAGGTCCCCGTTGTAACTCGAGAAGACCTGCCGCAACTGGAGAAAATCCAGGAGGTTCTCCCCTCCAGGCGAGATGAGGCCCATTTCCGCTGAGGCGTCTCGAGGCTGATCACACCTCACCTCTGGAACTTCGAAAGGCTCCTTCACACCATTGGTGCAAATCAAGAAGTTCCCCGACCTAGCCGTCTCCACTCGAGAGGAATCACGAGGGTCCCGCCCACATCCAGAGGAGCCCCGTTTCCGCCTCGTAGCTCCAGATGAGGGATCCTTTCCCTGCTTCGTCGGGAAAGAGTTCCCAGCCTTCCCGTCGAATCTCAAGAGGAGGCCTTCTCAACAGGAACGGCGAGAGGAACTCCAGGGTCGTGCCACCATTCCAAGAGTCCCCCAGATGTCTCAGTCCATTCCAGAGGAACCTCTTTTCCCTTCACCGGCTCGTCTTTCACGCCGAGGATCGACTCACACCAAGGTGGCACGTGGCACAGCCCTGTGGGAAAGCCTCGTGGGAAAGCCTCGAGGGACAGCCTCGAGGGAAAGCCACAGATCCCTTGATCCACGTGACAGGAAGCGTGACACTACTGCTGCAGCTCGGGAGGAAAGCGCACGTGCATGCCCCCACTCGAGACGAGGCCTGACTCCCCTGGGGAGACTCAGAAGCACCCCAAGATCCATGGCAACACTGGAGAGGAATCCTCAGGTTCCGGCCCCGACTCCACACAAGGACTGAGGCCCCGGCATGGACGGGAGAGGAATCCCGAGAGGTCCCCTAGCAACTCGCATGGGGACTGGCCTTTCCTGAGGCCACCAGAGCGGGTCCCTGAGGTCCCCGTCGTAACTCGAGAAGACCTGCCGCAACTCGAGAAAATCCAGGAGGTTCTCCCCTCCAGGCGAGATGAGGCCCATTTCCGCTGAGGCGTCTCGAGGCTGATCACACCTCCCCTCTGGAACTTCGAAAGGCTCCTTCACACCCTTGGTGCAAATCAAGAAGTTCCCCGACATACTCGACTCCACTCGAGAGGAATCACGAGGGTCCCGCCCACATCCAGAGGAGCCCCGTTTCCGCCTCGTAGCTCGAGATGAGGGATCCTTTCCCTGCTTCGTCGGGAAAGAGTTCCCGGCGTTCCCGTCGCATCTCAAGAGGAGGCCCTCTCAACAGGAACGGCGAGAGGAACTCCAGGGTCGTGCCACCATTCCAAGAGTCCCCCAGATGTCTCAGTCCATTCCAGAGGAACCTCTTTTCCCTTCACCGGCTCGTCTTTCACGCCGAGGATCGACTCACACCAAGGTGGCACGTGGCACAGCCCTGTGGGAAAGCCTCGTGGGAAAGCCTCGAGGGACAGCCTCGAGGGAAAGCCACAGATCCCTTGATCCACGTGACAGGAAGCGTGACACTACTGCTGCAGCTCGGGAGGAAAGCGCACGTGCATGCCCCCACTCGAGACGAGGCCTGACTCCCCTGGGGAGACTCAGAAGCACCCCAAGATCCATGGCAACACTGGAGAGGAATCCTCAGGTTCCGGCCCCGACTCCACACAAGGACTGAGGCCCCGGCATGGACGGGAGAGGAATCCCGAGAGGTCCCCTAGCAACTCGCATGGGGACTAGCCTTTCCTGAGGCCACCAGTGCGGGTCCCTGAGGTCCCCGTTGTAACTCGAGAAGACCTGCCGCAACTGGAGAAAATCCAGGAGGTTCTCCCCTCCAGGCGAGATGAGGCCCATTTCCGCTGAGGCGTCTCGAGGCTGATCACACCTCACCTCTGGAACTTCGAAAGGCTCCTTCACACCCTTGGTGCAAATCAAGAAGTTCCCCGACCTAGCCGTCTCCACTCGAGAGGAATCACGAGGGTCCCGCCCACATCCAGAGGAGCCCCGTTTCCGCCTCGTAGCTCCAGATGAGGGATCCTTTCCCTGCTTCGTCGGGAAAGAGTTCCCGGCCTTCCCGTCGAATCTCAAGAGGAGGCCTTCTCAACAGGATCGGCGAGAGGAACTCCAGGGTCGTGCCACCATTCCAAGAGTCCCCCAGATGTCTCAGTCCATTCCAGAGGAACCTCTTTTCCCTTCACCGGCTCGTCTTTCACGCCGAGGATCGACTCACACCAAGGTGGCACGTGGCACAGCCCTGTGGGAAAGCCTCGTGGGAAAGCCTCGAGGGACAGCCTCGAGGGAAAGCCACAGATCCCTTGATCCACGTGACAGGAAGCGTGACACTACTGCTGCAGCTCGGGAGGAAAGCGCACGTGCATGCCCCCACTCGAGACGAGGCCTGACTCCCCTGGGGAGACTCAGAAGCACCCCAAGATCCATGGCAACACTGGAGAGGAATCCTCAGGTTCCGGCCCCGACTCCACACAAGGACTGAGGCCCCGGCATGGACGGGAGAGGAATCCCGAGAGGTCCCCTAGCAACTCGCATGGGGACTGGCCTTTCCTGAGGCCACCAGAGCGGGTCCCTGAGGTCCCCGTCGTAACTCGAGAAGACCTGCCGCAACTCGAGAAAATCCAGGAGGTTCTCCCCTCCAGGCGAGATGAGGCCCATTTCCGCTGAGGCGTCTCGAGGCTGATCACACCTCCCCTCTGGAACTTCGAAAGGGTCCTTCACACCCTTGGTGCAAATCAAGAAGTTCCCCGACATACTCGACTCCACTCGAGAGGAATCACGAGGGTCCCGCCCACATCCAGAGGAGCCCCGTTTCCGCCTCGTAGCTCGAGATGAGGGATCCTTTCCCTGCTTCGTCGGGAAAGAGTTCCCGGCGTTCCCGTCGCATCTCAAGAGGAGGCCCTCTCAACAGGAACGGCGAGAGGAACTCCAGGGTCGTGCCACCATTCCAAGAGTCCCCCAGATGTCTCAGTCCATTCCAGAGGAACCTCTTTTCCCTTCACCGGCTCGTCTTTCACGCCGAGGATCGACTCACACCAAGGTGGCACGTGGCACAGCCCTGTGGGAAAGCCTCGTGGGAAAGCCTCGAGGGACAGCCTCGAGGGAAAGCCACAGATCCCTTGATCCACGTGACAGGAAGCGTGACACTACTGCTGCAGCTCGGGAGGAAAGCGCACGTGCATGCCCCCACTCGAGACGAGGCCTGACTTGCCTGGGGAGACTCAGAAGCACCCCAAGATCCATGGCAACACTGGAGAGGAATCCTCAGGTTCCGGCCCCTACTCCACACAAGGACTGAGGCCCCGGCATGGACGGGAGAGGAATCCCGAGAGGTCCCCTAGCAACTCGCATGGGGACTGGCCTTTCCTGAGCCCAACAGAGCGGGTCCCTGAGGTCCCCATCGTAACTCGAGAAGACCTGCCGCAACTGGAGAAAATCCAGGAGCTTCTCCCCTCCAGGCGAGATGAGGCCCATTTCCGCTGAGGCGTCTCGAGGCTGATCACACCTCCCCTCTGGAACTTCGAAAGGCTCCTTCACACCCTTGGTGCAAATCAAGAAGTTCCCCGACATACCCGTCTCCACTTGAGAGGAATCACGAGGGTCCCGCCCACATCCAGAGGAGCCCCGTTTCCGCCTCGTAGCTCGAGATGAGGGATCCTTTCCCTGCTTCGTCGGAAAGAGTTCCCGGCCTTCCCGTCGCATCTCAAGAGGAGGCCCTCTCAACAGGAACGGCGAGAGGAACTCCAGGGTCGTGCCACCATTCCAAGAGTCCCCCCGATGTCTCAGTCCATTCCAGAGGAACCTCTTTTCCCTTCACCGGCTCGTCTTTCACGGCGAGGATCGACTCACACCAAGGTGGCACGTGGCACAGCCCTGTGGGAAAGCCTCGTGGGAAAGCCTCGAGGGACAGCCTCGAGGAAAAGCCACAGATCCCTTGATCCACATGACAGGAAGCGTGACACTACTGCTGCAGCTCGGGAGGAAAGCGCACGTGCATGCCCCCACTCGAGACGAGGCCTGACTCCCCTGGGGAGACTCAGAAGCACCCCAAGATCCATGGCAACACTGGAGAGGAATCCTCAGGTTCCGGCTCCGAATCCACACAAGGACTGAGGCCCCGGCATGGACGGGAGAGGAATCCCAGAGGTCCCCTAGCAACTCGCATGGGGACTGGCCTTTCCTGAGGCCACCAGAGCGGGTCCCTGAGGTCCCCGTCGTAACTCGAGAAGACCTGCCGCAACTCGAGAAAATCCAGGAGGTTCTCCCCTCCAGGCGAGATGAGGCCCATTTCCGCTGAGGCGTCTCGAGGCTGATCACACCTCACCTCTGGAACTTCGAAAGGGTCCTTCACACACTTGGTTCAAATCAAGAAGTTCCCCGACATACCCGTCTCCACTCGAGAGGAACCACGAGGGTCCCGCGCACATCCAGAGGAGCCCCGATTCCGCCTCGTAGCTCGAGATGAGGGATCCTTTCCCTGCTTCGTCGGGAAAGAGTTCCCGGCGTTCCCGTCGCATCTCAAGAGGAGGCCCTCTCAACAGGAACGGCGAGAGGAACTCCAGGGTCGTGCCACCATTCCAAGAATCCCCCAGATGTCTCAGTCCATTCCAGAGGAACCTCTTTTCCCCTCACCGGCTCGTCTTTCACGCCGAGGATCGACTCACACCAAGGTGGCACGTGGCACAGCCCTGTGGGAAAGCCTCGTGGGAAAGCCTCGAGGGACAGCCTCGAGGGAAAGCCACAGATCCCTTGATCCACGTGACAGGAAGCGTGACACTACTGCTGCAGCTCGGGAGGAAAGCGCAGGTGCATGCCCCCACTCGAGACGAGGCCTGACTCCCCTGGGGAGACTCAGAAGCACCCCAAGATCCATGGCAACACTGGAGAGGAATCCTCAGGTTCCGGCCCCGACTCCACACAAGGACTGAGGCCCCGGCATGGACGGGAGAGGAATCCCGAGAGGTCCCCTAGCAACTCGCATGGGGACTGGCCTTTCCTGAGGCCACCAGTGCGGGTCCCTGAGGTCCGCGTTGTAACTCGAGAAGACCTGCCGCAACTGGAGAAAATCCAGGAGGTTCTCCCCTCCAGGCGAGATGAGGCCCATTTCCGCTGAGGCGTCTCGAGGCTGATCACACCTCACCTCTGGAACTTCGAAAGGCTCCTTCACACCCTTGGTGCAAATCAAGAAGTTCCCCGACCTAGCCGTCTCCACTCGAGAGGAATCACGAGGGTCCCGCCCACATCCAGAGGAGCCCCGTTTCCGCCTCGTAGCTCGAGATGAGGGATCCTTTCCCTGCTTCGTCGGGAAAGAGTTCCCGGCGTTCCCGTCGCATCTCAAGAGGAGGCCCTCTCATCAGGAACGGCGAGAGGAACTCCAGGGTCGTGCCACCATTCCAAGAGTCCCCCAGATGTCTCAGTCCATTCCAGAGGAACCTCTTTTCCCTTCACCGGCTCGTCTTTCACGCCGAGGATCGACTCACACCAAGGTGGCACGTGGCACAGCCCTGTGGGAAAGCCTCGTGGGAAAGCCTCGAGGGACAGCCTCGAGGGAAAGCCACAGATCCCTTGATCCACGTGACAGGAAGCGTGACACTACTGCTGCAGCTCGGGAGGAAAGCGCACGTGCATGCCCCCACTCGAGACGAGGCCTGACTCCCCTGGGGAGACTCAGAAGCACCCCAACATCCATGGCAACACTGGAGAGGAATCCTCAGGTTCCGGCCCCGACTCCACACAAGGACTGAGGCCCCGGCATGGACGGGAGAGGAATCCCGAGAGGTCCCCTAGCAACTCGCATGGGGACTGGCCTTTCCTGAGGCCACCAGAGCGGGTCCCTGAGGTCCCCGTCGTAACTCGAGAAGACCTGCCGCAACTCGAGAAAATCCAGGAGGTTCTCCCCTCCAGGCGAGATGAGGTCCATTTCCGCTGAGGCGTCTCGAGGCTGATCACACCTCCCCTCTGGAACTTCGAAAGGGTCCTTCACACCCTTGGTGCAAATCAAGAAGTTCCCCGACAGACTCGACTCCACTCGAGAGGAATCACGAGGGTCCCGCCCACATCCAGAGGAGCCCCGTTTCCGCCTCGTAGCTCGAGATGAGGGATCCTTTCCCTGCTTCGTCGGGAAAGAGTTCCCGGCGTTCCCGTCGCATCTCAAGAGGAGGCCCTCTCAACAGGAACGGCGAGAGGAACTCCAGGGTCGTGCCACCATTCCAAGAGTCCCCCAGATGTCTCAGTCCATTCCAGAGGAACCTCTTTTCCCTTCACCGGCTCGTCTTTCACGCCGAGGATCGACTCACACCAAGGTGGCACGTGGCACAGCCCTGTGGGAAAGCCTCGTGGGAAAGCCTCGAGGGACAGCCTCGAGGGAAAGCCACAGATCCCTTGATCCACGTGACAGGAAGCGTGACACTACTGCTGCAGCTCGGGAGGAAAGCGCACGTGCATGCCCCCACTCGAGACGAGGCCTGACTCCCCTGGGGAGACTCAGAAGCACCCCAAGATCCATGGCAACACTGGAGAGGAATCCTCAGGTTCCGGCCCCTACTCCAGACAAGGACTGAGGCCCCGGCATGGACGGGAGAGGAATCCCGAGAGGTCCCCTAGCAACTCGCATGGGGACTGGCCTTTCCTGAGGCCACCAGAGCGGGTCCCTGAGGTCCCCATCGTAACTCGAGAAGACCTGCCGCAACTGGAGAAAATCCAGGAGGTTCTCCCCTCCAGGCGAGATGAGGCCCATTTCCGCTGAGGCGTCTCGAGGCTGATCACACCTCACCTCTGGAACTTCGAAAGGGTCCTTCACACCCTTGGTGCAAATCAAGAAGTTCCCCGACATACCCGTCTCCACTCGAGAGGAACCACGAGGGTCCCGCGCACATCCAGAGGAGCCCCGATTCCGCCTCGTAGCTCGAGATGAGGGATCCTTTCCCTGCTTCGTCGGGAAAGAGTTCCCGGCGTTCCCGTCGCATCTCAAGAGGAGGCCCTCTCAACAGGAACGGCGAGAGGAACTCCAGGGTCGTGCCACCATTCCAAGAGTCCCCCAGATGTCTCAGTCCATTCCAGAGGAACCTCTTTTCCCCTCACCGGCTCGTCTTTCACGCCGAGGATCGACTCACACCAAGGTGGCACGTGGCACAGCCCTGTGGGAAAGCCTCGTGGGAAAGCCTAGAGGGACAGCCTCGAGGGAAAGCCACAGATCCCTTGATCCACGTGACAGGAAGCGTGACACTACTGCTGCAGCTCGGGAGGAAAGCGCACGTGCATGCCCCCACTCGAGACGAGGCCTGACTCCCCTGGGGAGACTCAGAAGCACCCCAAGATCCATGGCAACACTGGAGAGGAATCCTCAGGTTCCGGCCCCGACTCCACACAAGGACTGAGGCCCCGGCATGGACGGGAGAGGAATCCCGAGAGGTCCCCTAGCAACTCGCATGGGGACTAGCCTTTCCTGAGGCCACCAGTGCGGGTCCCTGAGGTCCCCGTTGTAACTCGAGAAGACCTGCCGCAACTGGAGAAAATCCAGGAGGTTCTCCCCTCCAGGCGAGATGAGGCCCATTTCCGCTGAGGCGTCTCGAGGCTGATCACACCTCACCTCTGGAACTTCGAAAGGCTCCTTCACACCCTTGGTGCAAATCAAGAAGTTCCCCGACCTAGCCGTCTCCACTCGAGAGGAATCACGAGGGTCCCGCCCACATCCAGAGGAGCCCCGTTTCCGCCTCGTAGCTCCAGATGAGGGATCCTTTCCCTGCTTCGTCGGGAAAGAGTTCCCGGCCTTCCCGTCGAATCTCAAGAGGAGGCCTTCTCAACAGGAACGGCGAGAGGAACTCCAGGGTCGTGCCACCATTCCAAGAGTCCCCCAGATGTCTCAGTCCATTCCAGAGGAACCTCTTTTCCCTTCACCGGCTCGTCTTTCACGCCGAGGATCGACTCACACCAAGGTGGCACGTGGCACAGCCCTGTGGGAAAGCCTCGTGGGAAAGCCTCGAGGGACAGCCTCGAGGGAAAGCCACAGATCCCTTGATCCACGTGACAGGAAGCGTGACACTACTGCTGCAGCTCGGGAGGAAAGCGCACGTGCATGCCCCCACTCGAGACGAGGCCTGACTCCCCTGGGGAGACTCAGAAGCACCCCAAGATCCATGGCAACACTGGAGAGGAATCCTCAGGTTCCGGCCCCGACTCCACACAAGGACTGAGGCCCCGGCATGGACGGGAGAGGAATCCCGAGAGGTCCCCTAGCAACTCGCATGGGGACTGGCCTTTCCTGAGGCCACCAGAGCGGGTCCCTGAGGTCCCCGTCGTAACTCGAGAAGACCTGCCGCAACTCGAGAAAATCCAGGAGGTTCTCCCCTCCAGGCGAGATGAGGCCCATTTCCGCTGAGGCGTCTCGAGGCTGATCACACCTCCCCTCTGGAACTTCGAAAGGGTCCTTCACACCCTTGGTGCAAATCAAGAAGTTCCCCGACATACTCGACTCCACTCGAGAGGAATCACGAGGGTCCCGCCCACATCCAGAGGAGCCCCGTTTCCGCCTCGTAGCTCGAGATGAGGGATCCTTTCCCTGCTTCGTCGGGAAAGAGTTCCCGGCGTTCCCGTCGCATCTCAAGAGGAGGCCCTCTCAACAGGAACGGCGAGAGGAACTCCAGGGTCGTGCCACCATTCCAAGAGTCCCCCAGATGTCTCAGTCCATTCCAGAGGAAACTCTTTTCCCTTCACCGGCTCGTCTTTCACGCCGAGGATCGACTCACACCAAGGTGGCACGTGGCACAGCCCTGTGGGAAAGCCTCGTGGGAAAGCCTCGAGGGACAGCCTCGAGGGAAAGCCACAGATCCCTTGATCCACGTGACAGGAAGCGTGACACTACTGCTGCAGCTCGGGAGGAAAGCGCACGTGCATGCCCCCACTCGAGACGAGGCCTGACTCCCCTGGGGAGACTCAGAAGCACCCCAAGATCCATGGCAACACTGGAGAGGAATCCTCAGGTTCCGGCCCCGACTCCACACAAGGACTGAGGCCCCGGCATGGACGGGAGAGGAATCCCGAGAGGTCCCCTAGCAACTCGCATGGGGACTAGCCTTTCCTGAGGCCACCAGTGCGGGTCCCTGAGGTCCCCGTTGTAACTCGAGAAGACCTGCCGCAACTGGAGAAAATCCAGGAGGTTCTCCCCTCCAGGCGAGATGAGGCCCATTTCCGCTGAGGCGTCTCGAGGCTGATCACACCTCACCTCTGGAACTTCGAAAGGCTCCTTCACACCCTTGGTGCAAATCAAGAAGTTCCCCGACCTAGCCGTCTCCACTCGAGAGGAATCACGAGGGTCCCGCCCACATCCAGAGGAGCCCCGTTTCCGCCTCGTAGCTCCAGATGAGGGATCCTTTCCCTGCTTCGTCGGGAAAGAGTTCCCGGCCTTCCCGTCGAATCTCAAGAGGAGGCCTTCTCAACAGGAACGGCGAGAGGAACTCCAGGGTCGTGCCACCATTCCAAGAGTCCCCCAGATGTCTCAGTCCATTCCAGAGGAACCTCTTTTCCCTTCACCGGCTCGTCTTTCACGCCGAGGATCGACTCACACCAAGGTGGCACGTGGCACAGCCCTGTGGGAAAGCCTCGTGGGAAAGCCTCGAGGGACAGCCTCGAGGGAAAGCCACAGATCCCTTGATCCACGTGACAGGAAGCGTGACACTACTGCTGCAGCTCGGGAGGAAAGCGCACGTGCATGCCCCCACTCGAGACGAGGCCTGACTCCCCTGGGGAGACTCAGAAGCACCCCAAGATCCATGGCAACACTGCAGAGGAATCCTCAGGTTCCGGCCCCGACTCCACACAAGGACTGAGGCCCCGGCATGGACGGGAGAGGAATCCCGAGAGGTCCCCTAGCAACTCGCATGGGGACTGGCCTTTCCTGAGGCCACCAGAGCGGGTCCCTGAGGTCCCCGTCGTAACTCGAGAAGACCTGCCGCAACTCGAGAAAATCCAGGAGGTTCTCCCCTCCAGGCGAGATGAGGCCCATTTCCGCTGAGGCGTCTCGAGGCTGATCACACCTCCCCTCTGGAACTTCGAAAGGGTCCTTCACACCCTTGGTGCAAATCAAGAAGTTCCCCGACATACTCGACTCCACTCGAGAGGAATCACGAGGGTCCCGCCCACATCCAGAGGAGCCCCGTTTCCGCCTCGTAGCTCGAGATGAGGGATCCTTTCCCTGCTTCGTCGGGAAAGAGTTCCCGGCGTTCCCGTCGCATCTCAAGAGGAGGCCCTCTCAACAGGAACGGCGAGAGGAACTCCAGGGTCGTGCCACCATTCCAAGAGTCCCCCAGATGTCTCAGTCCATTCCAGAGGAACCTCTTTTCCCTTCACCGGCTCGTCTTTCACGCCGAGGATCGACTCACACCAAGGTGGCACGTGGCACAGCCCTGTGGGAAAGCCTCGTGGGAAAGCCTCGAGGGACAGCCTCGAGGGAAAGCCACAGATCCCTTGATCCACGTGACAGGAAGCGTGACACTACTGCTGCAGCTCGGGAGGAAAGCGCACGTGCATGCCCCCACTCGAGACGAGGCCTGACTCCCCTGGGGAGACTCAGAAGCACCCCAAGATCCATGGCAACACTGGAGAGGAATCCTCAGGTTCCGGCCCCTACTCCGCACAAGGACTGAGGCCCCGGCATGGACGGGAGAGGAATCCCGAGAGGTCCCCTAGCAACTCGCATGGGGACTGGCCTTTCCTGAGGCCAACAGAGCGGGTCCCTGAGGTCCCCATCGTAACTCGAGAAGACCTGCCGCAACTGGAGAAAATCCAGGAGCTTCTCCCATCCAGGCGAGATGAGGCCCATTTCCGCTGAGGCGTCTCGAGGCTGATCACACCTCCCCTCTGGAACTTCGAAAGGCTCCTTCACACCCTTGGTGCAAATCAAGAAGTTCCCCGACATACCCGTCTCCACTTGAGAGGAATCACGAGGGTCCCGCCCACATCCAGAGGAGCCCCGTTTCCGCCTCGTAGCTCGAGATGAGGGATCCTTTCCCTGCTTCGTCGGAAAGAGTTCCCGGCCTTCCCGTCGCATCTCAAGAGGAGGCCCTCTCAACAGGAACGGCGAGAGGAACTCCAGGGTCGTGCCACCATTCCAAGAGTCCCCCCGATGTCTCAGTCCATTCCAGAGGAACCTCTTTTCCCTTCACCGGCTCGTCTTTCACGGCGAGGATCGACTCACACCAAGGTGGCACGTGGCACAGCCCTGTGGGAAAGCCTCGTGGGAAAGCCTCGAGGGACAGCCTCGAGGAAAAGCCACAGATCCCTTGATCCACATGACAGGAAGCGTGACACTACTGCTGCAGCTCGGGAGGAAAGCGCACGTGCATGCCCCCACTCGAGACGAGGCCTGACTCCCCTGGGGAGACTCAGAAGCACCCCAAGATCCATGGCAACACTGGAGAGGAATCCTCAGGATCCGGCCCCGACTCCACACAAGGACTGAGGCCCCGGGATGGACGGGAGAGGAATCCCGAGAGGTCCCCTAGCAACTCGCATGGGGACTGGCCTTTCCTGAGGCCACCAGAGCGGGTCCCTGAGGTCCCCGTCGTAACTCGAGAAGACCTGCCGCAACTCGAGAAAATCCAGGAGGTTCTCCCCTCCAGGCGAGATGAGGCCCATTTCTGCTGAGGCGTCTCGAGGCTGATCACACCTCACCTCTGGAACTTCGAAAGGGTCCTTCACACCCTTGGTGCAAATCAAGAAGTTCCCCGACATACCCGTCTCCACTCGAGAGGAATCACGAGGGTCCCGCCCACATCCAGAGGAGCCCCGATTCCGCCTCGTAGCTCGAGATGAGGGATCCTTTCCCTGCTTCGTCGGGAAAGAGTTCCCGGCGTTCCCGTCGCATCTCAAGAGGAGGCCCTCTCAACAGGAACGGCGAGAGGAACTCCAGGGTCGTGCCACCATTCCAAGAGTCCCCCAGATGTCTCAGTCCATTCCAGAGGAAACTCTTTTCCCTTCACCGGCTCGTCTTTCACGCCGAGGATCGACTCACACCAAGGTGGCACGTGGCACAGCCCTGTGGGAAAGCCTCGTGGGAAAGCCTCGAGGGACAGCCTCGAGGGAAAGCCACAGATCCCTTGATCCACGTGACAGGAAGCGTGACACTACTGCTGCAGCTCGGGAGGAAAGCGCACGTGCATGCCCCCACTCGAGACGAGGCCTGACTCCCCTGGGGAGACTCAGAAGCACCCCAAGATCCATGGCAACACTGGAGAGGAATCCTCAGGTTCCGGCCCCGACTCCACACAAGGACTGAGGCCCCGGCATGGACGGGAGAGGAATCCCAGAGGTCCCCTAGCAACTCGCATGGGGACTGGCCTTTCCTGAGGCCAACAGAGCGGGTCCCTGAGGTCCCCGTCGTAACTCGAGAAGACCTACCGCAACTCGAGAAAATCCAGGACGTTCTCCCCTCCAGGCGAGATGAGGCCCATTTCCGCTGAGGCGTCTCGAGGCTGATCAAACCTCACCTCTGGAACTTGGAAAGGCTCCTTCACACCCTTGGTGCAAATCAAGAAGTTCCCCGACGTACCCGTCTCCACTCGAGAGGAATCACTAGGGTCCCGCCCACATCCAGAGGAGCCCCGTTTCCGCCTCGTAGCTCGAGATGAGGGATCCTTTCCCTGCTTCGTCGGGAAAGAGTTCCCGGCATTCCCGTCGCATCTCAAGAGGAGGCCCTCTCAACAGGAACGGCGAGAGGAACTCCAGGGTCGTGCCACCATTCCAAGAGTCCCCCAGATGTCTCAGTCCATTCCAGAGGAACCTCTTTTCCCTTCACCGGCTCGTCTTTCACGTCGAGGATCGACTCACACCAAGGTGGCACGTGGCACAGCCCTGTGGGAAAGCCTCGTGGGAAAGCCTCGAGGGACAGCCTCGAGGGAAAGCCACAGATCCCTTGATCCACGTGACAGGAAGCGTGACACTACTGCTGCAGCTCGGGAGGAAAGCGCACGTGCATGCCCCCACTCGAGACGAGGCCTGACTCCCCTGGGGAGACTCAGAAGCACCCCAAGATCCATGGCAACACTGGAGAGGAATCCTCAGGTTCCGGCCCCGACTCCACACAAGGACTGAGGCCCCGGGATGGACGGGAGAGGAATCCCGAGAGGTCCCCTAGCAACTCGCATGGGGACTGGCCTTTCCTGAGGCCACCAGAGCGGGTCCCTGAGGTCCCCGTCGTAACTCGAGAAGACCTGCCGCAACTCGAGAAAATCCAGGAGGTTCTCCCCTCCAGGCGAGATGAGGCCCATTTCCGCTGAGGCGTCTCGAGGCTGATCACACCTCACCTCTGGAACTTCGAAAGGGTCCTTCACACACTTGGTTCAAATCAAGAAGTTCCCCGACATACCCGTCTCCACTCGAGAGGAACCACGAGGGTCCCGCGCACATCCAGAGGAGCCCCGATTCCGCCTCGTAGCTCGAGATGAGGGATCCTTTCCCTGCTTCGTCGGGAAAGAGTTCCCGGCGTTCCCGTCGCATCTCAAGAGGAGGCCCTCTCAACAGGAACGGCGAGAGGAACTCCAGGGTCGTGCCACCATTCCAAGAATCCCCCAGATGTCTCAGTCCATTCCAGAGGAACCTCTTTTCCCCTCACCGGCTCGTCGTTCACGCCGAGGATCGACTCACACCAAGGTGGCACGTGGCACAGCCCTGTGGGAAAGCCTCGTGGGAAAGCCTCGAGGGACAGCCTCGAGGGAAAGCCACAGATCCCTTGATCCACGTGACAGGAAGCGTGACACTACTGCTGCAGCTCGGGAGGAAAGCGCAGGTGCATGCCCCCACTCGAGACGAGGCCTGACTCCCCTGGGGAGACTCAGAAGCACCCCAAGATCCATGGCAACACTGGAGAGGAATCCTCAGGTTCCGGCCCCGACTCCACACAAGGACTGAGGCCCCGGCATGGACGGGAGAGGAATCCCGAGAGGTCCCCTAGCAACTCGCATGGGGACTGGCCTTTCCTGAGGCCACCAGTGCGGGTCCCTGAGGTCCGCGTTGTAACTCGAGAAGACCTGCCGCAACTGGAGAAAATCCAGGAGGTTCTCCCCTCCAGGCGAGATGAGGCCCATTTCCGCTGAGGCGTCTCGAGGCTGATCACACCTCACCTCTGGAACTTCGAAAGGCTCCTTCACACCCTTGGTGCAAATCAAGAAGTTCCCCGACCTAGCCGTCTCCACTCGAGAGGAATCACGAGGGTCCCGCCCACATCCAGAGGAGCCCCGTTTCCGCCTCGTAGCTCGAGATGAGGGATCCTTTCCCTGCTTCGTCGGGAAAGAGTTCCCGGCGTTCCCGTCGCATCTCAAGAGGAGGCCCTCTCAACAGGAATGGCGAGAGGAACTCCAGGGTCGTGCCACCATTCCAAGAGTCCCCCAGATGTCTCAGTCCATTCCAGAGGAACCTCTTTTCCCTTCACCGGCTCGTCTTTCACGCCGAGGATCGACTCACACCAAGGTGGCACGTGGCACAGCCCTGTGGGAAGCCTCGTGGGAAAGCCTCGAGGGACAGCCTCGAGGGAAAGCCACAGATCCCTTGATCCACGTGACAGGAAGCGTGACACTACTGCTGCAGCTCGGGAGGAAAGCGCACGTGCATGCCCCCACTCGAGACGAGGCCTGACTCCCCTGGGGAGACTCAGAAGCACCCCAAGATCCATGGCAACACTGGAGAGGAATCCTCAGGTTCCGGCCCCGACTCCACACAAGGACTGAGGCCCCGGCATGGACGGGAGAGGAATCCCGAGAGGTCCCCTAGCAACTCGCATGGGGACTGGCCTTTCCTGAGGCCACCAGAGCGGGTCCCTGAGGTCCCCGTCGTAACTCGAGAAGACCTGCCGCAACTCGAGAAAATCCAGGAGGTTCTCCCCTCCAGGCGAGATGAGGCCCATTTCCGCTGAGGCGTCTCGAGGCTGATCACACCTCCCCTCTGGAACTTCGAAAGGGTCCTTCACACCCTTGGTGCAAATCAAGAAGTTCCCCGACATACCCGACTCCACTCGAGAGGAATCACGAGGGTCCCGCCCACATCCAGAGGAGCCCCGTTTCCGCCTCGTAGCTCGAGATGAGGGATCCTTTCCCTGCTTCTTCGGGAAAGAGTTCCCGGCGTTCCCGTCGCATCTCAAGAGGAGGCCCTCTCAACAGGAACGGCGAGAGGAACTCCAGGGTCGTGCCACCATTCCAAGAGTCCCCCAGATGTCTCAGTCCATTCCAGAGGAACCTCTTTTCCCTTCACCGGCTCGTCTTTCACGCCAAGGATCGACTCACACCAAGGTGGCACGTGGCACAGCCCTGTGGGAAAGCCTCGTGGGAAAGCCTCGAGGGACAGCCTCGAGGGAAAGCCACAGATCCCTTGATCCACGTGACAGGAAGCGTGACACTACTGCTGCAGCTCGGGAGGAAAGCGCACGTGCATGCCCCCACTCGAGACGAGGCCTGACTCCCCTGGGGAGACTCAGAAGCACCCCAAGATCCATGGCAACACTGGAGAGGAATCCTCAGGTTCCGGCCCCGACTCCACACAAGGACTGAGGCCCCGGCATGGACGGGAGAGGAATCCCGAGAGGTCCCCTAGCAACTCGCATGGGGACTGGCCTTTCCTGAGGCCACCAGTGCGGGTCCCTGAGGTCCCCGTTGTAACTCGAGAAGACCTGCAACAACTGGAGAAAATCCAGGAGGTTCTCCCCTCCAGGCGAGATGAGGCCCATTTCCGCTGAGGCGTCTCGAGCCTGATCACACCTCACCTCTGGAACTTCGAAAGGCTCCTTCACACCCTTGGTGCAAATCAAGAAGTTCCCCGACCTAGCCGTCTCCACTCGAGAGGAATCACGAGGGTCCCGCCCACATCCAGAGGAGCCCCGTTTCCGCCTCGTAGCTCGAGATGAGGGATCCTTTCCCTGCTTCGTCGGGAAAGAGTTCCCGGCGTTCCCGTCGCATCTCAAGAGGAGGCCCTCTCAACAGGAACGGCGAGAGGAACTCCAGGGTCGTGCCACCATTCCAAGAGTCCCCCAGATGTCTCAGTCCATTCCAGAGGAACCTCTTTTCCCTTCACCGGCTCGTCGTTCACGCCGAGGATCGACTCACACCAAGGTGGCACGTGGCACAGCCCTGTGGGAAAGCCTCGTGGGAAAGCCTCGAGGGACAGCCTCGAGGGAAAGCCACAGACCCCTTGATCCACGTGACAGGAAGCGTGACACTACTGCTGCAGCTCGGGAGGAAAGCGCACGTGCATGCCCCCACTCGAGACGAGGCCTGACTCCCCTGGGGAGACTCAGAAGCACCCCAAGATCCATGGCAACACTGGAGAGGAATCCTCAGGTTCCGGCCCCGACTCCACACAAGGACTGAGGCCCCGGCATGGACGGGAGAGGAATCCCGAGAGGTCCACTAGCAACTCGCATGGGGACTGGCCTTTTCTGAGGCCACCAGAGCGGGTCCCTGAGGTCCCCGTCGTAACACCAGAAGACCTCCCGCAATTCGAGAAAATCCAGGAGGTTCTCCCGTACAGGCGATATGAGGCCCATTTCCGCTGAGGCGTCTCGAGGCTGATCACACCTCACCTCTGGAACTTCGAAAGGCTCCTTCACACCCTTGGTGCAAATCAAGAAGTTCCCCGACATACCCGTCTCCACTCGAGAGGAATCACGAGGGTCCCGCCCACATCCAGAGGAGCCCCGTTTCCGCCTCGTAGCTCGAGATGAGGGATTCTTTCCCTGCTTCATCGGGAAAGAGTTCCCGGCCTTCCCGTCGCATCTCAAGAGGAGGCCCTCTCAACAGGAACGGCGAGAGGAACTCCAGGGTCGTGCCACCATTCCAAGAGTCCCCCAGATGTCTCAGTCCATTCCAGAGGAACCTCTTTTCCCTTCACCGGCTCGTCTTTCACGCCGAGGATCGAGTCACACCAAGGTGGCACGTGGCACAGCCCTGTGGGAAAGCCTCGTGGGAAAGCCTCGAGGGACAGCCTCGAGGGAAAGCCACAGATCCCTTGATCCACGTGACAGGAAGCGTGACAGTACTGCTGCAGCTCGGGAGGAAAGCGCACGTGCATGCCCCCACTCGAGACGAGGCCTGACTCCCCTGGGGAGACTCAGAAGCACCCCAAGATCCATGGCAACACTGGAGAGGAATCCTCAGGTTCCGGCCCCGACTCCACACAAGGACTGAGGCCCCGGCATGGGCGGGAGAGGAATCCCGAGAGGTCCCCTAGCAACTTGCATGGGGACTGGCCTTTCCTGAGGCCACCAGAGCGGGTAAATGAGGTCCCCGTCGTAACTCGAGAACACCTGCCGCAACTCGAGAAAATCCAGGAGGTTCTCCCCTCCAGGCGAGATGAGGCCCATTTCCGCTGAGGCGTCTCGAGGCTGATCACACCTCACCTCTGGAACTTCGAAAGGGTCCTTCACACCCTTGGTGCAAATCAAGAAGTTCCCCGACATACCCGTCTCCACTCGAGAGGAATCACGAGGGTCCCGCCCACATCCAGAGGAGCCCCGTTTCCGCCTCGTAGCTCCAGATGAGGGATCCTTTCCCTGCTTCGTCGGGAAAGAGTTCCCGGCGTTCCCGTCGCATCTCAAGAGGAGGCCCTCTCAACAGGAACGGCGAGAGGAACTCCAGGGTCGTGCCACCATTCCAAGAGTCCCCCAGATGTCTCAGTCCATTCCAGAGGAACCTCTTTTCCCTTCACCGGCTCGTCTTTCACGCCGAGGATCGACTCACAACAAGGTGGCACGTGGCACAGCCCTGTGGGAAAGCCTCGTGGGAAAGCCTCGAGGGACAGCCTCGAGGGAAAGCCACAGACCCCTTGATCCACGTGACAGGAAGCGTGACACTACTGCTGCAGCTCGGGAGGAAAGCGCACGTGCATGCCCCCACTCGAGACGAGGCCTGACTCCCCTGGGGAGACTCAGAAGCACCCCAAGATCCATGGCAACACTGGAGAGGAATCCTCAGGTTCCGGCCCCGACTCCACACAAGGACTGAGGCCCCGACATGGACGGGAGAGGAATCCCGAGAGGTCCCCTAGCAACTCGCATGGGGACTGGCCTTTCCTGAGGCCACCAGAGCGGGTCCCTGAGGTCCCCGTCGTAACTCGAGAAGACCTGCAGCAACTCGAGAAAATCCAGGAGGTTCTCCCCTCCAGGCGAGATGAGGCCCATTTCCGCTGAGGCGTCCCGAGGCTGATCACACCTCACCTCTGGAACTTCGAAAGGCTCCTTCACACCCTTGGTGCAAATCAAGAAGTTCCCCGACATACCCGTCTCCACTCGAGAGGAATCACGAGGGTCCCGCCCACATCCAGAGGAGCCCCGTTTCCGCCTCGTAGCTCGAGATGAGGGATCCTTTCCCTGCTTCGTCGGGAAAGAGTTCCCGGCCTTCCCGACGCACCTCAAGAGGAGGCCCTCTCAACAGGAACGGCGAGAGGAACTCCAGGGTCGTGCCACCATTCCAAGAGTCCCCCAGATGTCTCAGTCCATTCCAGAGGAACCTCTTTTCCCTTCACCGGCTCGTCTTTCACGCCGAGGATCGACTCACACCAAGGTGGCACGTGGCACAGCCCTGTGGGAAAGCCTCGTGGGAAAGCCTCGAGGGACAGCCTCGAGGGAAAGCCACAGACCCCTTGATCCACGTGACAGGAAGCGTGACACTACTGCTGCAGCTCGGGAGGAAAGCGCACGTGCATGCCCCCACTCGAGACGAGGCCTGACTCCCCTGGGGAGACTCAGAAGCACCCCAAGATCCATGGCTACACTGGAGAGGAATCCTCAGGTTCCGGCCCCGACTCCACACAAGGACTGAGGCCCCGGCATGGACGGGAGAGGAATCCCGAGAGGTCCCCTAGCAACTCGCATGGGGACTGGCCTTTCCTGAGGCCACCAGAGCGGGTCCCTGAGGTCCCCGTCGTAACTCGAGAAGACCTCCCGCAACTCGAGAAAATCCAGGAGGTTCTCCCCTCCAGGTGAGATGAGGCCCATTTCCGCTGAGGCGTCTCGAGGCTGATCACACCTCACCTCTGGAACTTCGAAAGGGTCCTTCACACCCTTGGTGCAAATCAAGAAGTTCCCCGACATACCCGTCTCCACTCGAGAGGAATCACGAGGGTCCCGCCCACATCCAGAGGAGCCCCGTTTCCGCCTCGTAGCTCGAGATGAGGGATCCTTTCCCTGCTTCGTCGGGAAAGAGTTCCCGGCCTTCCCGTCGCATCTCAAGAGGAGGCCCTCTCAACAGGAACGGCGAGAGGAACTCCAGGGTCGTGCCACCATTCCAAGAGTCCCCCAGATGTCACAGTCCATTGCAGAGGAACCTCTTTTCCCTTCACCGGCTCGTCTTTCAAGCCGAGGATCGACTCACACCAAGGTGGCACGTGGCACAGCCCTGTGGGAAAGCCTCGTGGGAAAGCCTCGAGGGACAGCCTCGAGGGAAAGCCACAGATCCCTTGATCCACGTGACAGGAAGCGTGACACTACTGCTGCAGCTCGGGAGGAAAGCGCACGTGCATGCCCCCACTCGAGACGAAGCCTGACTCCACTGGGGAGACTCAGAAGCACCCCAAGATCCATGGCAACACTGGAGAGGAATCCTCAGGTTCCGGCCCCGAATCCACACAAGGACTGAGGCCCCGGCATGGACGGCAGAGGAATCCCGAGAGGTCCCCTAGCAACTCGCATGGGGACTGGCTTTTCCTGAGGCCACCAGAGCGGGTAACTGAGGTCCCCGTCGTAACTCGAGAACACCTGCCGCAACTCGAGAAAATCCAGGAGGTTCTCCCCTCCAGGCGAGATGAGTCCCATTTCCGCTGAGGCGTCTCGAGGCTGATCACACCTCACCTCTGGAACTTCGAAAGGGTCCTTCACACCCTTGGTGCAAATCAAGAAGTTCCCCGACATAGCCGTCTCCACTCGAGAGGAATCACGAGGGTCCCGCCCACATCCAGAGGAGCCCCGTTTCCGCCTCGTAGCTCGAGATGAGGGATCCTTTCCCTGCTTCGTCGGGAAAGAGTTCCCGGCCTTCCCGTCGCATCTCAAGAGGAGGCCCTCTCAACAGGAACGGCGAGAGGAACTCCAGGGTCGTGCCACCATTCCAAGAGTCCCCCAGATGTCTCAGTCCATTCCAGAGGAACCTCTTTTCCCTTCACCGGCTCGTCTTTCACGCCGAGGATCGACTCAAACCAAGGTGGCACGTGGCACAGCCCTGTGGGAAAGCCTCGTGGGAAAGCCTCGAGGGACAGCCTCGAGGGAAAGCCACAGATCCCTTGATCCACGTGACAGGAAGCGTGACACTACTGCTGCAGCTCGGGAGGAAAGCGCACGTGCATGCCCCCACTCGAGACGAGGCCTGACTCCCCTGGGGAGACTCAGAAGCACCCCAAGATCCATGGCAACACTGGAGAGGAATCCTCAGTTTCCGGCCCCGACTCCACACAAGGACTGAGGCCCCGGCATGGACGGGAGAGGAATCCCGAGAGGTCCCCTAGCAACTCGCATGGGGACTGGCCTTTCCTGAGGCCACCAGAGCGGGTCCCTAAGGTCCCCATCGTAACTCGAGAAGACCTGCCGCAACTGGAGAAAATCCAGGAGGTTCTCCCCTCCAGGCGAGATGAGGCCCATTTCCGCTGAGGCGTCTCGAGGCTGATCACACCTCCCCTCTGGAACTTCGAAAGGCTCCTTCACACCCTTGGTGCAAATCAAGAAGTTCCCCGACATACCCGTCTCCACTTGAGAGGAATCACGAGGGTCCCGCCCACATCCAGAGGAGCCCCGTTTCCGCCTCGTAGCTCGAGATGAGGGATCCTTTCCCTGCTTCGTCGGGAAAGAGTTCCCGGCGTTCCCGTCGCATCTCAAGAGGAGGCCCTCTCAACAGGAACGGCGAGAGGAACTCCAGGGTCGTGCCACCATACCAAGAGTCCCCCCGATGTCTCAGTCCATTCCAGAGGAACCTCTTTTCCCTTCACCGGCTCGTCTTTCACGCCGAGGATCGACTCACACCAAGGTGGCACGTGGCACAGCCCTGTGGGAAAGCCTCGTGGGAAAGCCTCGAGGGACAGCCTCGAGGGAAAGCCACAGATCCCTTGATCCACGTGACAGGAAGCGTGACACTACTGCTGCAGCTCGGGAGGAAAGCACACGTGTATGCCCCCACTCGAGACGAGGCCTGACTCCCCTGGGGAGACTCAGAAGCACCCCAAGATCCATGGCAACTCTGGAGAGGAATCCTCAGGTTCCGGCCCCGACTCCACACAAGGACTGAGGCCCCGGGATGGACGGGAGAGGAATCCCGAGAGGTCCCCTAGCAACTCGCATGGGGACTGGCCTTTCCTGAGGCCACCAGAGCGGGTCCCTGAGGTCCCCGTCGTAACTCGAGAAGACCTTCCGCAACTCGAGAAAATCCAGGAGGTTCTCCCCTCCAGGCGAGATGAGGCCCATTTCCGCTGAGGCGTCTCGAGGCTGATCACACCTCACCTCTGGAACTTCGAAAGGGTCCTTCACACCCTTGGTGCAAATCAAGAAGTTCCCCGACATACCCGTCTCCACTCGAGAGGAATCACGAGGGTCCCGCCCACATCCAGAGGAGCCCCGTTTCCGCCTCGTAGCTCGAGATGAGGGATCCTTTCCCTGCTTCGTCGGGAAAGAGTTCCCGGCGTTCCCGTCGCATCTCAAGAGGAGGCCCTCTCAACAGGAACGGCGAGAGGAACTCCAGGGTCGTGCCACCATTCCAAGAGTCCCCCAGATGTCTCAGTCCATTCCAGAGGAACCTCTTTTCCCTTCACCGGCTCGTCTTTCACGCCGAGGATCGACTCACACCAAGGTGGCACGTGGCACAGCCCTGTGGGAAAGCCTCGTGGGAAAGCCTCGAGGGACAGCCTCGAGGGAAAGCCACAGATCCCTTGATCCACGTGACAGGAAGCGTGACACTACTGCTGCAGCTCGGGAGGAAAGCGCACGTGCATGCCCCCACTCGAGACGAGGCCTGACTCCCCTGGGGAGACTCAGAAGCACCCCAAGATCCATGGCAACTCTGGAGAGGAATCCTCAGGTTCCGGCCCCGACTCCACACAAGGACTGAGGCCCCGGGATGGACGGGAGAGGAATCCCGAGAGGTCCCCTAGCAACTCGCATGGGGACTGGCCTTTCCTGAGGCCACCAGAGCGGGTCCCTGAGGTCCCCGTCGTAACTCGAGAAGACCTTCCGCAACTCGAGAAAATCCAGGAGGTTCTCCCCTCCAGGCGAGATGAGGCCCATTTCCGCTGAGGCGTCTCGAGGCTGATCACACCTCACCTCTGGAACTTCGAAAGGGTCCTTCACACCCTTGGTGCAAATCAAGAAGTTCCCCGACATACCCGTCTCCACTCGAGAGGAATCACGAGGGTCCCGCCCACATCCAGAGGAGCCCCGTTTCCGCCTCGTAGCTCGAGATGAGGGATCCTTTCCCTGCTTCGTCGGGAAAGAGTTCCCGGCGTTCCCGTCGCATCTCAAGAGGAGGCCCTCTCAACAGGAACGGCGAGAGGAACTCCAGGGTCGTGCCACCATTCCAAGAGTCCCCCAGATGTCTCAGTCCATTCCAGAGGAACCTCTTTTCCCTTCACCGGCTCGTCTTTCACGCCGAGGATCGACTCACACCAAGGTGGCACGTGGCACAGCCCTGTGGGAAAGCCTCGTGGGAAAGCCTCGAGGGACAGCCTCGAGGGAAAGCCACAGATCCCTTGATCCACGTGACAGGAAGCGTGACACTACTGCTGCAGCTCGGGAGGAAAGCGCACGTGCATGCCCCCACTCGAGACGAGGCCTGACTCCCCTGGGGAGACTCAGAAGCACCCCAAGATCCATGGCAACACTGGAGAGGAATCCTCAGGTTCCGGCCCCGACTCCACACAAGGACTGAGGCCCCGGCATGGACGGGAGAGGAATCCCGAGAGGTCCCCTAGCAACTCGCATGGGGACTGGCCTTTCCTGAGGCCACCAGAGCGGGTCCCTAAGGTCCCCATCGTAACTCGAGAAGACCTGCCGCAACTGGAGAAAATCCAGGAGGTTCTCCCCTCCAGGCGAGATGAGGCCCATTTCCGCTGAGGCGTCTCGAGGCTGATCACACCTCACCTCTGGAACTTCGAAAGGCTCCTTCACACCCTTGGTGCAAATCAAGAAGTTCCCCGACATACCCGTCTCCACTTGAGAGGAATCACGAGGGTCCCGCCCACATCCAGAGGAGCCCCGTTTCCGCCTCGTAGCTCGAGATGAGGGATCCTTTCCCTGCTTCGTCGGGAAAGAGTTCCCGGCGTTCCCGTCGCATCTCAAGAGGAGGCCCTCTCAACAGGAACGGCGAGAGGAACTCCAGGGTCGTGCCACCATACCAAGAGTCCCCCCGATGTCTCAGTCCATTCCAGAGGAACCTCTTTTCCCTTCACCGGCTCGTCTTTCACGCCGAGGATCGACTCACACCAAGGTGGCACGTGGCACAGCCCTGTGGGAAAGCCTCGTGGGAAAGCCTCGAGGGACAGCCTCGAGGGAAAGCCACAGATCCCTTGATCCACGTGACAGGAAGCGTGACACTACTGCTGCAGCTCGGGAGGAAAGCGAACGTGTATGCCCCCACTCGAGACGAGGCCTGACTCCCCTGGGGAGACTCAGAAGCACCCCAAGATCCATGGCAACACTGGAGAGGAATCCTCAGGTTCCGGCCCCGACTCCACACAAGGACTGAGGCCCCGGGATGGACGGGAGAGGAATCCCGAGAGGTCCCCTAGCAACTCGCATGGGGACTGGCCTTTCCTGAGGCCACCAGAGCGGGTCCCTGAGGTCCCCGTCGTAACTCGAGAAGACCTGCCGCAACTCGAGAAAATCCAGGAGGTTCTCCCCTCCAGGCGAGATGAGGCCCATTTCTGCTGAGGCGTCTCGAGGCTGATCACACCTCCCCTCTGGAACTTCGAAAGGGTCCTTCACACCCTTGGTTCAAATCAAGAAGTTCCGCGACATACCCGTCTCCACTCGAGAGGAATCACGAGGGTCCCGCCCACATCCAGAGGAGCCCCGTTTCCGCCTCGTAGCTCGAGATGAGGGATCCTTTCCCTGCTTCTTCGGGAAAGAGTTCCCGGCGATCCCGTCGCATCTCAAGAGGAGGCCCTCTCAACAGGAACGGCGAGAGGAACTCCAGGGTCGTGCCACCATTCCAAGAGTCCCCCAGATGTCTCAGTCCATTCCAGAGGAAACTCTTTTCCCTTCACCGGCTCGTCTTTCACGCCGAGGATCGACTCACACCAAGGTGGCACGTGGCACAGCCCTGTGGGAAAGCCTCGTGGGAAAGCCTCGAGGGACAGCCTCGAGGGAAAGCCACAGATCCCTTGATCCACGTGACAGGAAGCGTGACACTACTGCTGCAGCTCGGGAGGAAAGCGCACGTGCATGCCCCCCACTCGAGACGAGGCCTGACTCCCCTGGGGAGACTCAGAAGCACCCCAAGATCCATGGCAACACTGGAGAGGAATCCTCAGGTTCCGGCTCCGAATCCACACAAGGACTGAGGCCCCGGCATGGACGGGAGAGGAATCCCAGAGGTCCCCTAGCAACTCGCATGGGGACTGGCCTTTCCTGAGGCCAACAGAGCGGGTCCCTGAGGTCCCCGTCGTAACTCGAGAAGACCTACCGCAACTCGAGTAAATCCAGGACGTTCTCCCCTCCAGGCGAGATGAGGCCCATTTCCGCTGAGGCATCTCGAGGCTGATCACACCTCACCTCTGGAACTTCAAAAGGCTCCTTCACACCCTTGGTGCAAATCAAGAAGTTCCCCGACATACCCGTCTCCACTCGAGAGGAATCACGAGGGTCCCGCCCACATCCAGAGGAGCCCCGATTCCGCCTCGTAGCTCGAGATGAGGGATCCTTTCCCTGCTTCGTCGGGAAAGAGTTCCCGGCGTTCCCGTCGCATCTCAAGAGGAGGCCCTCTCAACAGGAACGGCGAGAGGAACTCCAGGGTCGTGCCACCATTCCAAGAGTCCCCCAGATGTCTCAGTCCATTCCAGAGGAACCTCTTTTCCCTTCACCGGCTCGTCTTTCACGCCGAGGATCGACTCACACCAAGGTGGCACGTGGCACAGCCCTGTGGGAAAGCCTCGTGGGAAAGCCTCGAGGGACAGCCTCGAGGGAAAGCCACAGATCCCTTGATCCACGTGACAGGAAGCGTGACACTACTGCTGCAGCTCGGGAGGAAAGCGCACGTGCATGCCCCCACTCGAGACGAGGCCTGACTCCCCTGGGGAGACACAGAAGCACCCCAAGATCCATGGCAACACTGGAGAGGAATCCTCAGGTTCCGGCCCCGACTCCACACAAGGACTGAGGCCCCGGCATGGACGGGAGAGGAATCCCGAGAGGTCCCCTAGCAACTCGCATGGGGACTGGCCTTTTCTGAGGCCACCAGAGCGGGTAACTGAGGTCCCCGTCGTAACTCGAGAAGACCTGCCGCAACTCGAGAAAATCCAGGAGGTTCTCCCCTCCAGGCGAGATGAGGCCCATTTCCGCTGAGGCGTCTCGAGGCTGATCACACCTCCCCTCTGGAACTTCGAAAGGGTCCTTCACACCCTTGGTGCAAATCAAGAAGTTCCCCGACATACCCGTCTCCACTCGAGAGGAATCACGAGGGTCCCGCCCACATCCAGAGGAGCCCCGTTTCCGCCTTGTAGCTCGAGATGAGGGATCCTTTCCCTGCTTCTTCGGGAAAGAGTTCCCGGCGATCCCGTCGCATCTCAAGAGGAGGCCCTCTCAACAGGAACGGCGAGAGGAACTCCAGGGTCGTGCCACCATTCCAAGAGTCCCCCAGATGTCTCAGTCCATTCCAGAGGAAACTCTTTTCCCTTCACCGGCTCGTCTTTCACGCCGAGGATCGACTCACACCAAGGTGGCACGTGGCACAGCCCTGTGGGAAAGCCTCGTGGGAAAGCCTCGAGGGACAGCCTCGAGGGAAAGCCACAGATCCCTTGATCCACGTGACAGGAAGCGTGACACTACTGCTGCAGCTCGGGAGGAAAGCGCACGTGCATGCCCCCACTCGAGACGAGGCCTGACTCCCCTGGGGAGACTCAGAAGCACCCCAAGATCCATGGCAACACTGGAGAGGAATCCTCAGGTTCCGGCTCCGAATCCACACAAGGACTGAGGCCCCGGCATGGACGGGAGAGGAATCCCAGAGGTCCCCTAGCAACTCGCATGGGGACTGGCCTTTCCTGAGGCCACCAGAGCGGGTCCCTGAGGTCCCCGTCGTAACTCGAGAAGACCTACCGCAACTCGAGAAAATCCAGGACGTTCTCCCCTCCAGGCGAGATGAGGCCCATTTCCGCTGAGGCATCTCGAGGCTGATCACACCTCACCTCTGGAACTTCGAAAGGCTCCTTCACACCCTTGGTGCAAATCAAGAAGTTCCCCGACATACCCGTCTCAACTCGAGAGGAATCACGAGGGTCCCGCCCACATCCAGAGGAGCCCCGTTTCCGCCTCGTAGCTCGAGATGAGGGATCCTTTCCCTGCTTCGTCGGGAAAGAGTTCCCGGCATTCCCGTCGCATCTCAAGAGGAGGCCCTCTCAACAGGAACGGCGAGAGGAACTCCAGGGTCGTGCCACCATTCCAAGAGTCCCCCAGATGTCTCAGTCCATTCCAGAGGAACCTCTTTTCCCTTCACCGGCTCGTCTTTCACGCCGAGGATCGACTCACACCAAGGTGGCACGTGGCACAGCCCTGTGGGAAAGCCTCGTGGGAAAGCCTCGAGGGACAGCCTGGAGGGAAAGCCACAGATCCCTTGATCCACGTGACAGGAAGCGTGACACTACTGCTGCAGCTCGGGAGGAAAGCGCACGTGCATGCCCCCACTCGAGACGAGGCCTGACTCCCCTGGGGAGACTCAGAAGCACCCCAAGATCCATGGCAACACTGGAGAGGAATCCTCAGGTTCCGGCCCCGACTCCACACAAGGACTGAGGCCCCGGCATGGACGGCAGAGGAATCCCGAGAGGTCCCCTAGCAACTCGCATGGGGACTGGCCTTTCCTGAGGCCACCAGAGCGGGTCCCTGAGGTCCCCGTCGTAACTCGAGAAGACCTGCCGCAACTCGAGAAAATCCAGGAGGTTCTCCCCTCCAGGCGAGATGAGGCCCCATTTCCGCTGAGGCGTCTCGAGGCTGATCACACCTCCCCTCTGGAACTTCGAAAGGCTCCTTCACACCCTTGGTGCAAATCAAGAAGTTCCCCGACCTATCCGTCTCCACTCGAGAGGAATCACGAGGGTCCCGCCCACATCCAGAGGAGCCCCGTTTCCGCCTCGTAGCTCGAGATGAGGGATCCTTTCCCTGCTTCGTCGGGAAAGAGTTCCCGGCGTTCCCGTCGCATCTCAAGAGGAGGCCCTCTCAACAGGAACGGCGAGAGGAACTCCAGGGTCGTGCCACCATTCCAAGAGTCCCCCAGATGTCTCAGTCCATTCCAGAGGAACCTCTTTTCCCTTCACCGGCTCGTCTTTCACGCCGAGGATCGGCTCACACCAAGGCGGCACGTGGCACAGCCCTGTGGGAAAGCCTCGTGGGAAAGCCTCGAGGGACAGCCTCGAGGGAAAGCCACAGATCCCTTGATCCACGTGACAGGAAGCGTGACACTACTGCTGCAGCTCGGGAGGAAAGCGCACGTGCATGCCCCCACTCGAGACGAGGCCTGACTCCCCTGGGGAGACTCAGAAGCACCCCAAGATCCATGGCAACACTGGAGAGGAATCCTCAGGTTCCGGCCCCGACTCCACACAAGGACTGAGGCCCCGGCATGGACGGGAGAGGAATCCCGAGAGGTCCCCTAGCAACTCGCATGGGGACTGGCCTTTCCTGAGGCCACCAGTGCGGGTCCCTGAGGTCCCCGTCGTAACTCGAGAAGACCTGCCGCAACTCGAGAAAATCCAGGAGGTTCTCCCCTCCAGGCGAGATGAGGCCCATTTCCGCTGAGGCTTCTCGAGGCTGATCACACCTCCCCTCTGGAACTTCGAAAGGGTCCTTCACACCCTTGGTGCAAATCAAGAAGTTCCCCGACCTAGCAGTCTCCACTCGACAGGAATCACGAGGGTCCCGCCCACATCCAGAGGAGCCCCGTTTCCACCTCGTAGCTCGAGATGAGGGATCCTTTCCCTGCTTCGTCGGGAAAGAGTTCCCGGCGTTCCCGTCGCATCTCAAGAGGAGGCCCTCTCAACAGGAACGGCGAGAGGAACTCCAGGGTCGTGCCACCATTCCAAGAGTCCCCCAGATGTCTCAGTCCATTCCAGAGGAACCTCTTTTCCCTTCACCGGCTCGTCTTTCACGCCGAGGATCGACTCACACCAAGGTGGCACGTGGCACAGCCCTGTGGGAAAGCCTCGTGGGAAAGCCTCGAGGGACAGCCTGGAGGGAAAGCCACAGATCCCTTGATCCACGTGACAGGAAGCGTGACACTACTGCTGCAGCTCGGGAGGAAAGCGCACGTGCATGCCCCCACTCGAGACGAGGCCTGACTCCCCTGGGGAGACTCAGAAGCACCCCAAGATCCATGGCAACACTGGAGAGGAATCCTCAGGTTCCGGCCCCGACTCCACACAAGGACTGAGGCCCCGGCATGGACGGCAGAGGAATCCCGAGAGGTCCCCTAGCAACTCGCATGGGGACTGGCCTTTCCTGAGGCCACCAGAGCGGGTCCCTGAGGTCCCCGTCGTAACTCGAGAAGACCTGCCGCAACTCGAGAAAATCCAGGAGGTTCTCCCCTCCAGGCGAGATGAGGCCCATTTCCGCTGAGGCGTCTCGAGGCTGATCACACCTCCCCTCTGGAACTTCGAAAGGCTCCTTCACACCCTTGGTGCAAATCAAGAAGTTCCCCGACCTATCCGTCTCCACTCGAGAGGAATCACGAGGGTCCCGCCCACATCCAGAGGAGCCCCGTTTCCGCCTCGTAGCTCCAGATGAGGGATCCTTTCCCTGCTTCGTCGGGAAAGAGTTCCCGGCGTTCCCGTCGCATCTCAAGAGGAGGCCCTCTCAACAGGAACGGCGAGAGGAACTCCAGGGTCGTGCCACCATTCCAAGAGTCCCCCAGATGTCTCAGTCCATTCCAGAGGAACCTCTTTTCCCTTCACCAGCTCGTCTTTCACGCCGAGGATCGACTCACACCAAGGTGGCACGTGGCACAGCCCTGTGGGAAAGCCTCGTGGGAAAGCCTCGAGGGACAGCCTCGAGGGAAAGCCACAGACCCCTTGATCGACGTGACAGGAAGCGTGACACTACTGCTGCAGCTCGGGAGGAAAGCGCACGTGCATGCCCCCACTCGAGACGAGGCCTGACTCCCCTGGGGAGACTCAGAAGCACCCCAAGATCCATGGCAACACTGGAGGGGAATCCTCAGGTTCCGGCCCCGACTCCACACAAGGACTGAGGCCCCGGCATGGACGGGAGAGGAATCCCGAGAGGTCCCCTAGCAACTCGCATGGGGACTGGCCTTTCCTGAGGCCACCAGTGCGGGTCCCTGAGGTCCCCGTCGTAACTCGAGAAGACCTGCCGCAACTCGAGAAAATCCAGGAGGTTCTCCCCTCCAGGCGAGATGAGGCCCATTTCCGCTGAGGCTTCTCGAGGCTGATCACACCTCCCCTCTGGAACTTCGAAAGGCTCCTTCACACCCTTGGTGCAAATCAAGAAGTTCCCCGACCTAGCCGTCTCCACTCTAGAGGAATCACGAGGGTCCCGCCCACATCCAGAGGAGCCCCGTTTCCGCCTCGTAGCTCGAGATGAGGGATCCTTTCCCTGCTTCGTCGGGAAAGAGTTCCCGGCGTTCCCGTCGCATCTCAAGAGGAGGCCCTCTCAACAGGAACGGCGAGAGGAACTCCAGGGTCGTGCCACCATTCCAAGAGTCCCCCAGATGTCTCAGTCCATTCCAGAGGAACCTCTTTTCCCTTCACCGGCTCGTCTTTCACGCCGAGGATCGACTCACACCAAGGTGGCACGTGGCACAGCCCTGTGGGAAAGCCTCGTGGGAAAGCCTCGAGGGACAGCCTGGAGGGAAAGCCACAGATCCCTTGATCCACGTGACAGGAAGCGTGACACTACTGCTGCAGCTCGGGAGGAAAGCGCACGTGCATGCCCCCACTCGAGACGAGGCCTGACTCCCCTGGGGAGACTCAGAAGCACCCCAAGATCCATGGCAACACTGGAGAGGAATCCTCAGGTTCCGGCCCCGACTCCACACAAGGACTGAGGCCCCGGCATGGACGGGAGAGGAATCCCGAGAGGTCCCCTAGCAACTCGCATGGGGACTGGCCTTTCCTGAGGCCACCAGTGCGGGTCCCTGAGGTCCCCGTCGTAACTCGAGAAGACCTGCCACAACTGGAGAAAATCCAGGAGGTTCTCCCCTCCAGGCGAGATGAGGCCCATTTCCGCTGAGGCGTCTCGAGGCTGATCACACCTCACCTCTGGAACTTCGAAAGGCTCCTTCACACCCTTGGTGCAAATCAAGAAGTTCCCCGACCTAGCCGTCTCCACTCGAGAGGAATCACGAGGGTCCCGCCCACATCCAGAGGAGCCCCGTTTCCGCCTCGTAGCTCCAGATGAGGGATCCTTTCCCTGCTTCGTCGGGAAAGAGTTCTCGGCGTTCCCGTCGCATCTCAAGAGGAGGCCCTCTCAACAGGAACGGCGAGAGGAACTCCAGGGTCGTGCCACCATTCCAAGAGTCCCCCAGATGTCTCAGTCCATTCCAGAGGAACCTCTTTTCCCTTCACCGGCTCGTCTTTCACGCCGAGGATCGACTCACACCAAGGTGGCACGTGGCACAGCCCTGTGGGAAAGCCTCGTGGGAAAGCCTCGAGGGACAGCCTCGAGGGAAAGCCACAGACCCCTTGATCCACGTGACAGGAAGCGTGACACTACTGCTGCAGCTCGGGAGGAAAGCGCACGTGCATGCCCCCACTCGAGACGAGGCCTGACTCCCCTGGGGAGACTCAGAAGCACCCCAAGATCCATGGCAACACTGGAGAGGAATCCTCAGGTTCCGGCCCCGACTCCACACAAGGACTGAGGCCCCGGCATGGACGGCAGAGGAATCCCGAGATGTCCCCTAGCAACTCGCATGGGGACTGGCCTTTTCTGAGGCCACCAGAGCGGGTCCCTGAGGTCCCCGTCGTAACACGAGAAGACCTCCCGCAATTCGAGAAAATCCAGGAGGTTCTCCCGTCCAGGCGAGATGAGGCCCATTTCTGCTGAGGCGTCTCGAGGCTGATCACACCTCACCTCTGGAACTTCGAAAGGCTCCTTCACACCCTTGGTGCAAATCAAGAAGTTCCCCGACCTATCCGTCTCCACTCGAGAGGAATCACGAGGGTCCCGCCCACATCCAGAGGAGCCCCGTTTCCGCCTCGTAGCTCCAGATGAGGGATCCTTTCCCTGCTTCGTCGGGAAAGAGTTCCCGGCGTTCCCGTCGCACCTCAAGAGGAGGCCCTCTCAACAGGAACGGCGAGAGGAACTCCAGGGTCGTGCCACCATTCCAAGAGTCCCCCAGATGTCTCAGTCCATTCCAGAGGAACCTCTTTTCCCTTCACCGGCTCGTCTTTCACGCCGAGGATCGACTCACACCAAGGTGGCACGTGGCACAGCCCTGTGGGAAAGCCTCGTGGGAAAGCCTCGAGGGACAGCCTCGAGGGAAAGCCACAGACCCCTTGATCCACGTGACAGGAAGCGTGACACTACTGCTGCAGCTCGGGAGGAAAGCGCACGTGCATGCCACCACTCGAGACGAGGCCTAACTCCCCTGGGGAGACTCAGAAGCACCCCAAGATCCATGGCAACACTGGAGAGGAATCCTCAGGTTCCGGCCCCGACTCCACACAAGGACTGAGGCCCCGGCATGGACGGGAGAGGAATCCCGAGAGGTCCCCTAGCAACTCGCATGGGGACTGGCCTTTTCTGAGGCCACCAGAGCGGGTCCCTGAGGTCCCCGTCGTAACACGAGAAGACCTCCCGCAATTCGAGAAAATCCAGGAGGTTCTCCCGTCCAGGCGAGATGAGGCCCATTTCCGCTGAGGCGTCTCGAGGCTGATCACACCTCACCTCTTGAACTTCGAAAGGGTCCTTCACACCCTTGGTGCAAATCAAGAAGTTCCCCGACATACCCGTCTCCACTCGAGAGGAATCACGAGGGTCCCGCCCACATCCAGAGGAGCCCCGTTTCCGCCTCGTAGCTCGAGATGAGGGATCCTTTCCCTGCTTCGTCGGGAAAGAGTTCCCGGCGTTCCCGTCGCATCTCAAGAGGAGGCCCTCTCAACAGGAACGGCGAGATTAACTCCAGGGTCGTGCCACCATTCCAAGAGTCCCCCAGATGTCTCAGTCCATTCCAGAGGAACTTCTTTTCCCTTCACCGGCTCGTCTTTCACGCCGAGGATCGACTCACACCAAGGTGGCACGTGGCACAGCCCTGTGGGAAAGCCTCGTGGGAAAGCCTCGAGGGACAGCCTCGAGGGAAAGCCACAGATCCCTTGATCCACGTGACAGGAAGCGTGACACTACTGCTGCAGCTCGGGAGGAAAGCGCACGTGCATGCCCCCACTCGAGACGAGGCCTGACTCCCCTGGGGAGACTCAGAAGCACCCCAAGATCCATGGCAACACTGGAGAGGAATCCTCAGGTTCCGGCCCCGACTCCACACAAGGACTGAGGCCCCGGCATGGACGGGAGAGGAATCCCGAGAGGTCCCCTAGCAACTCGCATGGGGACTGGCCTTTCCTGAGGCCACCAGAGCGGGTCCCTGAGGTCCCCATCGTAACTCGAGAAGATCTGCCGCAACTGGAGAAAATCCAGGAGGTTCTCCCCTCCAGGCGAGATGAGGCCCATTTCGGCTGAGGCGTCTCGAGGCTGATCACACCTCCCCTCTGGAACTTCGAAAGGCTCCTTCACACCCTTGGTGCAAATCAAGAAGTTCCCCGACATACCCGTCTCCACTCGAGAGGAATCACGAGGGTCCCGCCCACATCCAGAGGAGCCCCGATTCCGCCTCGTAGCTCGAGATGAGGGATCCTTTCCCTGCTTCGTCGGGAAAGAGTTCCCGGCGTTCCCGTCGCATCTCAAGAGGAGGCCCTCTCAACAGGAACGGCGAGAGGAACTCCAGGGTCGTGCCACCATTCCAAGAGTCCCCCAGATGTCTCAGTCCATTCCAGAGGAACCTCTTTTCCCTTCACCGGCTCGTCTTTCACGCCGAGGATCGACTCACACCAAGGTGGCACGTGGCACAGCCCTGTGGGAAAGCCTCGTGGGAAAGCCTCGAGGGACAGCCTCGAGGGAAAGCCACAGACCCCTTGATCCACGTGACAGGAAGCGTGACACTACTGCTGCAGCTCGGGAGGAAAGCGCACGTGCATGCCCCCACTCGAGACGAGGCCTGACTCCCCTGGGGAGACTCAGAAGCACCCCAAGATCCATGGCAACACTGGAGAGGAATCCTCAGGTTCCGGCCCCGACTCCACACAAGGACTGAGGCCCCGGCATGGACGGCAGAGGAATCCCGAGATGTCCCCTAGCAACTCGCATGGGGACTGGCCTTTTCTGAGGCCACCAGAGCGGGTCCCTGAGGTCCCCGTCGTAACACGAGAAGACCTCCCGCAATTCGAGAAAATCCAGGAGGTTCTCCCGTCCAGGCGAGATGAGGCCCATTTCTGCTGAGGCGTCTCGAGGCTGATCACACCTCACCTCTGGAACTTCGAAAGGCTCCTTCACACCCTTGGTGCAAATCAAGAAGTTCCCCGACCTATCCGTCTCCACTCGAGAGGAATCACGAGGGTCCCGCCCACATCCAGAGGAGCCCCGTTTCCGCCTCGTAGCTCCAGATGAGGGATCCTTTCCCTGCTTCGTCGGGAAAGAGTTCCCGGCGTTCCCGTCGCACCTCAAGAGGAGGCCCTCTCAACAGGAACGGCGAGAGGAACTCCAGGGTCGTGCCACCATTCCAAGAGTCCCCCAGATGTCTCAGTCCATTCCAGAGGAACCTCTTTTCCCTTCACCGGCTCGTCTTTCACGCCGAGGATCGACTCACACCAAGGTGGCACGTGGCACAGCCCTGTGGGAAAGCCTCGTGGGAAAGCCTCGAGGGACAGCCTCGAGGGAAAGCCACAGACCCCTTGATCCACGTGACAGGAAGCGTGACACTACTGCTGCAGCTCGGGAGGAAAGCGCACGTGCATGCCACCACTCGAGACGAGGCCTAACTCCCCTGGGGAGACTCAGAAGCACCCCAAGATCCATGGCAACACTGGAGAGGAATCCTCAGGTTCCGGCCCCGACTCCACACAAGGACTGAGGCCCCGGCATGGACGGGAGAGGAATCCCGAGAGGTCCCCTAGCAACTCGCATGGGGACTGGCCTTTTCTGAGGCCACCAGAGCGGGTAACTGAGGTCCCCGTCGTAACTCGAGAAGACCTGCCGCAACAGGAGAAAATCCAGGAGGTTCTCCCCTCCAGGCGAGATGAGGCCCATTTCCGCTGAGGCGTCTCGAGGCTGATCACACCTCACCTCTGGAACTTCGAAAGGCTCCTTCACACCCTTGGTGCAAATCAAGAAGTTCCCCGACCTATCCGTCTCCACTCGAGAGGAATCACGAGGGTCCCGCCCACATCCAGAGGAGCCCCGTTTCCGCCTCGTAGCTCGAGATGAGGGATCCTTTCCCTGCTTCGTCGGGAAAGAGTTCCCGGCCTTCCCGTCGCATCTCAAGAGGAGGCCCTCTCAACAGGAACGGCGAGAGGAACTCCAGGGTCGTGCCACCATTCCAAGAGTCCCCCAGATGTCTCAGTCCATTCCAGAGGAACCTCTTTTCCCTTCACCGGCTCGTCTTTCACGCCGAGGATCGACTCACACCAAGGTGGCACGTGGCACAGCCCTGTGGGAAAGCCTCGTGGGAAAGCCTCGAGGGACAGCCTCGAGGGAAAGCCACAGATCCCTTGATCCACGTGACAGGAAGCGTGATACTACTGCTGCAGCTCGGGAGGAAAGCGCACGTGCATGCCCCCACTCGAGACGAGGCCTGACTCCCCTGGGGAGACTCAGAAGCACCCCAAGATCCATGGCAACACTGGAGAGGAATCCTCAGGTTCCGGCCCCGACTCCACACAAGGACTGAGGCCCCGGCATGGACGGGAGAGGAATCCCGAGAGGTCCCCTAGCAACTCGCATGGGGACTGGCCTTTCCTGAGGCCACCAGAGCGGGTCCCTGAGGTCCCCATCGTAACTCGAGAAGACCTGCCGCAACTGGAGAAAATCCAGGAGGTTCTCCCCTCCAGGCGAGATGAGGCCCATTTCGGCTGAGGCGTCTCGAGGCTGATCACACCTCCCCTCTGGAACTTCGAAAGGCTCCTTCACACCCTTGGTGCAAATCAAGAAGTTCCCCGACATACCCGTCTCCACTCGAGAGGAATCACGAGGGTCCCGCCCACATCCAGAGGAGCCCCGATTCCGCCTCGTAGCTCGAGATGAGGGATCCTTTCCCTGCTTCGTCGGGAAAGAGTTCCCGGCGTTCCCGTCGCATCTCAAGAGGAGGCCCTCTCAACAGGAACGGCGAGAGGAACTCCAGGGTCGTGCCACCATTCCAAGAGTCCCCCAGATGTCTCAGTCCATTCCAGAGGAACCTCTTTTCCCTTCACCGGCTCGTCTTTCACGCCGAGGATCGACTCACACCAAGGTGGCACGTGGCACAGCCCTGTGGGAAAGCCTCGTGGGAAAGCCTCGAGGGACAGCCTCGAGGGAAAGCCACAGATCCCTTGATCAACGTGACAGGAAGCGTGACACTACTGCTGCAGCTCGGGAGGAAAGCGCACGTGCATGCCCCCACTCAAGACGAGGCCTGACTCCCCTGGGGAGACACAGAAGCACCCCAAGATCCATGGCAACACTGGAGAGGAATCCTCAGGTTCCGGCCCCGACTCCACACAAGGACTGAGGCCCCGGCATGGACGGGAGAGGAATCCCGAGAGGTCCCCTAGCAACTCGCATGGGGACTGGCCTTTTCTGAGGCCACCAGAGCGGGTAACTGAGGTCCCCGTCGTAACTCGAGAAGACCTGCCGCAACAGGAGAAAATCCAGGAGGTTCTCCCCTCCAGGCGAGATGAGGCCCATTTCCGCTGAGGCGTCTCGAGGCTGATCACACCTCACCTCTGGAACTTCGAAAGGCTCCTTCACACCCTTGGTGCAAATCAAGAAGTTCCCCGACCTATCCGTCTCCACTCGAGAGGAATCACGAGGGTCCCGCCCACATCCAGAGGAGCCCCGTTTCCGCCTCGTAGCTCGAGATGAGGGATCCTTTCCCTGCTTCGTCGGGAAAGAGTTCCCGGCCTTCCCGTCGCATCTCAAGAGGAGGCCCCTCTCAACAGGAACGGCGAGAGGAACTCCAGGGTCGTGCCACCATTCCAAGAGTCCCCCAGATGTCTCAGTCCATTCCAGAGGAACCTCTTTTCCCTTCACCGGCTCGTCTTTCACGCCGAGGATCGACTCACACCAAGGTGGCACGTGGCACAGCCCTGTGGGAAAGCCTCGTGGGAAAGCCTCGAGGGACAGCCTCGAGGGAAAGCCACAGATCCCTTGATCCACGTGACAGGAAGCGTGATACTACTGCTGCAGCTCGGGAGGAAAGCGCACGTGCATGCCCCCACTCGAGACGAGGCCTGACTCCCCTGGGGAGACTCAGAAGCACCCCAAGATCCATGGCAACACTGGAGAGGAATCCTCAGGTTCCGGCCCCGACTCCACACAAGGACTGAGGCCCCGGCATGGACGGGAGAGGAATCCCGAGAGGTCCCCTAGCAACTCGCATGGGGACTGGCCTTTCCTGAGGCCACCAGAGCGGGTCCCTGAGGTCCCCGTCGTAACTCGAGAAGACCTGCCGCAACTCGAGAAAATCCAGGAGGTTCTCCCCTCCAGGCGAGATGAGGCCCATTTCCGCTGAGGCGTCTCGAGGCTGATCACACCTCCCCTCTGGAACTTCGAAAGGGTCCTTCACACCCTTGGTGCAAATCAAGAAGTTCCCCGACATACCCGTCTCCACTCGAGAGGAATCACGAGGGTCCCGCCCACATCCAGAGGAGCCCCGTTTCCGCCTCGTAGCTCGAGATGAGGGATCCTTTCCCTGCTTCGTCGGGAAAGAGTTCCCGGCGTTCCCGTCGCATCTCAAGAGGAGGCCCTCTCAACAGGAACGGCGAGAGGAACTCCAGGGTCGTGCCACCATTCCAAGAGTCCCCCAGATGTCTCAGTCCATTCCAGAGGAACCTCTTTTCCCTTCACCGGCTCGTCTTTCACGCCGAGGATCGACTCACACCAAGGTGGCACGTGGCACAGCCCTGTGGGAAAGCCTCGTGGGAAAGCCTCGAGGGACAGCCTCGAGGGAAAGCCACAGATCCCTTGATCCACGTGACAGGAAGCGTGACACTACTGCTGCAGCTCGGGAGGAAAGCGCACGTGCATGCCCCCACTCGAGACGAGGCCTGACTCCCCTGGGGAGACTCAGAAGCACCCCAAGATCCATGGCAACACTGGAGAGGAATCCTCAGGTTCCGGCCCCGACTCCACACAAGGACTGAGGCCCCGGCATGGACGGGAGAGGAATCCCGAGAGGTCCCCTAGCAACTCGCATGGGGACTGGCCTTTCCTGAGGCCACCAGTGCGGGTCCCTGAGGTCCCCGTTGTAACTCGAGAAGACCTGCCACGACTGGAGAAAATCCAGGAGGTTCTCCCCTCCAGGCGAGATGAGGCCCATTTCCGCTGAGGCGTCTCGAGGCTGATCACACCTCACCTCTGGAACTTCGAAAGGCTCCTTCACACCCTTGGTGCAAATCAAGAAGTTCCCCGACCTAGCCGTCTCCACTCGAGAGGAATCACGAGGGTCCCGCCCACATCCAGAGGAGCCCCGTTTCCGCCTCGTAGCTCGAGATGAGGGATCCTTTCCCTGCTTCGTCGGGAAAGAGTTCCCGGCGTTCCCGTCGCATCTCAAGAGGAGGCCCTCTCAACAGGAACGGCGAGAGGAACTCCAGGGTCGTGCCACCATTCCAATAGTCCCCCAGATGTCTCAGTCCATTCCAGAGGAACCTCTTTTCCCTTCACCGGCTCGTCTTTCACGCCGAGGATCGACTCACACCAAGGTGGCACGTGGCACAGCCCTGTGGGAAAGCCTCGTGGGAAAGCCTCGAGGGACAGCCTCGAGGGAAAGCCACAGACCCCTTGATCCACGTGACAGGAAGCGTGACACTACTGCTGCAGCTCGGGAGGAAAGCGCACGTGCATGCCCCCACTCGAGACGAGGCCTGACTCCCCTGGGGAGACTCAGAAGCACCCCAAGATCCATGGCAACACTGGAGAGGAATCCTCAGGTTCCGGCCCCGACTCCACACAAGGACTGAGGCCCCGGCATGGACGGGAGAGGAATCCCGAGAGGTCCCCTAGCAACTCGCATGGGGACTGGCCTTTCCTGAGGCCACCAGTGCGGGTCCCTGAGGTCCCCGTCGTAACTCGAGAAGACCTGCCGCAACTCGAGAAAATCCAGGAGGTTCTCCCCTCCAGGCGAGATGAGGCCCATTTCCGCTGAGGCTTCTCGAGGCTGATCACACCTCCCCTCTGGAACTTCGAAAGGGTCCTTCACACCCTTGGTGCAAATCAAGAAGTTCCCCGACCTAGCCGTCTCCACTCGAGAGGAATCACGAGCGTCCCGCCCACATCCAGAGGAGCCCCGTTTCCGCCTCGTAGCTCGAGATGAGGGATCCTTTCCCTGCTTCGTCGGGAAAGAGTTCCCGGCGTTCCCGTCGCATCTCAAGAGGAGGCCCTCTCACCAGGAACGGCGAGAGGAACTCCAGGGTCGTGCCACCATTCCAAGAGTCCCCCAGATGTCTCAGTCCATTCCAGAGGAACCTCTTTTCCCTTCACCGGCTCGTCTTTCACGCCGAGGATCGACTCACACCAAGGTGGCACGTGGCACAGCCCTGTGGGAAAGCCTCGTGGGAAAGCCTCGAGGGACAGCCTCGAGGGAAAGCCACAGATCCCTTGATCCACGTGACAGGAAGCGTGACACTACTGCTGCAGCTCGGGAGGAAAGCGCACGTGCATGCCCCCACTCGAGACGAGGCCTGACTCCCCTGGGGAGACTCAGAAGCACCCCAAGATCCATGGCAACACTGGAGAGGAATCCTCAGGTTCCGGCCCCGACTCCACACAAGGACTGAGGCCCCGGCATGAACGGGAGTGGAATCCCGAGAGGTCCCCTAGCAACTCGCATGGGGACTGGCCTTTCCTGAGGCCACCAGTGCGGGTCCCTGAGGTCCCCGTCGTAACACGAGAAGACCTCCCGCAATTCGAGAAAATCCAGGAGGTTCTCCCGTCCAGGCGAGATGAGGCCCATTTCTGCTGAGGCGTCTCGAGGCTGATCACACCTCACCTCTGGAACTTCGAAAGGCTCCTTCACACCCTTGGTGCAAATCAAGAAGTTCCCCGACATACCCGTCTCCACTCGAGAGGAATCACGAGGGTCCCGCCCACATCCAGAGGAGCCCGTTTCCGCCTCGTAGCTCGAGATGAGGGATTCTTTCCCTGCTTCATCGGGAAAGTGTTCCCGGCCTTCCCGTCGCATCTCAAGAGGAGGCCCTCTCAACAGGAACGGCGAGAGGAACTCCAGGGTCGTGCCACCATTCCAAGAGTCCCCCAGATGTCTCAGTCCATTCCAGTGGAACCTCTTTTCCCTTCACTGGCTCGTCTTTCACGCCGAGGATCGACTCACACCAAGGTGGCACGTGGCACAGCCCTGTGGGAAAGCCTCGTGGGAAAGCCTCGAGGGACAGCCTCGAGGGAAAGCCACAGATCCCTTGATCCACGTGACAGGAAGCGTGACACTACTGCTGCAGCTCGGGAGGAAAGCGCACGTGCATGCCCCCACTCGAGACGAGGCCTGACTCCCCTGGGGAGACTCAGAAGCACCCCAAGATCCATGGCAACACTGGAGAGGAATCCTCAGGTTCCGGCCCGACTCCACACAAGGACTGAGGCCCCGGCATGGACGGCAGAGGAATCCCGAGAGGTCCCCTAGCAACTCGCATGGGGACTGGCCTTTCCTGAGGCCACCAGTGCGGGTGCCTGAGGTCCCGTTGTAACTCGAGAAGACCTGCCGCAACTGGAGAAAATCCAGGAGGTTCTCCCCTCCAGGCGAGATGAGGCCCATTTCCGCTGAGGCGTCTCGAGGCTGATCACACCTCCCCTATGGAACTTCGAAGGCTCCTTCACACCCTTGGTGCAAATCAAGAAGTTCCCCGACCTAGCCGTCTCCACTCGAGAGGAATCACGAGGGTCCCGCCCACATCCAGAGGAGCCCCGTTTCCGCCTCGTAGCTCGAGATGAGGGATCCTTTCCCTGCTTCGTCGGGAAAGAGTTCCCGGCCTTCCCGTCGCATCTCAAGAGGAGGCCCTCTCAACAGGAACGGCGAGAGGAACTCCAGGGTCGTGCCACCATTCCAAGAGTCCCCCAGATGTCTCAGTCCATTCCAGAGGAACCTCTTTTCCCTTCACCGGCTCGTCTTTCACGCCGAGGATCGACTCACACCAAGGTGGCACGTGGCACAGCCCTGTGGGAAAGCCTCGTGGGAAAGCCTCGAGGGACAGCCTCGAGGGAAAGCCACAGATCCCTTGATCCACGTGACAGGAAGCGTGACACTACTGCTGCAGCTCGGGAGGAAAGCGCACGTGCATGCCCCCACTCGAGACGAGGCCTGACTCCCCTGGGGAGACTCAGAAGCACCCCAAGATCCATGGCAACACTGGAGAGGAATCCTCAGGTTCCGGCCCCGACTCCACACAAGGACTGAGGCCCGGCATGGACGGGAGAGGAATCCCGAGAGGTCCCCTAGCAACTCGCATGGGGACTGGCCTTTCCTGAGGCCACCAGAGCGGGTCCCTGAGGTCCCCGTCGTAACTCGAGAAGACCTGCCGCAATTCGAGAAAATCCAGGAGGTTCTCCCGTCCAGGCGAGATGAGGCCCATTTCTGCTGAAGCGTCTCGAGGCTGATCACACCTCACCTCTGGAACTTCGAAAGGCTCCTTCACACCCTTGGTGCAAATCAAGAAGTTCCCCGACATACCCGTCTCCACTCGAGAGGAATCACGAGGGTCCCGCCCACATCCAGAGGAGCCCCGTTTCCGCCTCGTAGCTCGAGATGAGGGATTCTTTCCCTGCTTCATCGGGAAAGTGTTCCCGGCCTTCCCGTCGCATCTCAAGAGGAGGCCCTCTCAACAGGAACGGCGAGAGGAACTCCAGGGTCGTGCCACCATTCCAAGAGTCCCCAGATGTCTCAGTCCATTCCAGAGGAACCTCTTTTCCCTTCACTGGCTCGTCTTTCACGCCGAGGATCGACTCACACCAAGGTGGCACGTGGCACAGCCCTGTGGGAAAGCCTCGTGGGAAAGCCTCGAGGGACAGCCTCGAGGGAAAGCCACAGATCCCTTGATCCACGTGACAGGAAGCGTGACACTACTGCTGCAGCTCGGGAGGAAAGCGCACGTGCATGCCCCCACTCGAGACGAGGCCTGACTCCCCTGGGGAGACTCAGAAGCACCCCAAGATCCATGGCAACACTGGAGAGGAATCCTCAGGTTCCGGCCCCGACTCCACACAAGGACTGAGGCCCCGGCATGGACGGCAGAGGAATCCCGAGAGGTCCCCTAGCAACTCGCATGGGGACTGGCCTTTCCTGAGGCCACCAGTGCGGGTGCCTGAGGTCCCCGTTGTAACTCGAGAAGACCTGCCGCAACTGGAGAAAATCCAGGAGGTTCTCCCCTCCAGGCGAGATGAGGCCCATTTCCGCTGAGGCGTCTCGAGGCTGATCACACCTCCCCTATGGAACTTCGAAAGGCTCCTTCACACCCTTGGTGCAAATCAAGAAGTTCCCCGACCTAGCCGTCTCCACTCGAGAGGAATCACGAGGGTCCGCCCACATCCAGAGGAGCCCCGTTTCCGCCTCGTAGCTCGAGATGAGGGATCCTTTCCCTGCTTCGTCGGGAAAGAGTTCCCGGCCTTCCCGTCGCATCTCAAGAGGAGGCCCTCTCAACAGGAACGGCGAGAGGAACTCCAGGGTCGTGCCACCATTCCAAGAGTCCCCCAGATGTCTCAGTCCATTCCAGAGGAACCTCTTTTCCCTTCACCGGCTCGTCTTTCACGCCGAGGATCGACTCACACCAAGGTGGCACGTGGCACAGCCCTGTGGGAAAGCTCGTGGGAAAGCCTCGAGGGACAGCCTCGAGGGAAAGCCACAGATCCCTTGATCCACGTGACAGGAAGCGTGACACTACTGCTGCAGCTCGGGAGGAAAGCGCACGTGCATGCCCCCACTCGAGACGAGGCCTGACTCCCCTGGGGAGACTCAGAAGCACCCCAAGATCCATGGCAACACTGGAGAGGAATCCTCAGGTTCCGGCCCCGACTCCACACAAGGACTGAGGCCCCGGCATGGACGGGAGAGGAATCCCGAGAGGTCCCCTAGCAACTCGCATGGGGACTGGCCTTTCCTGAGGCCACCAGAGCGGGTCCCTGAGGTCCCCGTCGTAACTCGAGAAGACCTGCCGCAACTCGAGAAAATCCAGGAGGTTCTCCCCTCCAGGCGAGATGAGGTCCATTTCCGCTGAGGCGTCTCGAGGCTGATCACACCTCACCTCTGGAACTTCGAAAGGGTCCTTCACACCCTTGGTGCAAATCAAGAAGTTCCCCGACCTAGCCGTCTCCACTCGAGAGGAATCACGAGGGTCCCGCCCACATCCAGAGGAGCCCCGTTTCCGCCTCGTAGCTCGAGATGAGGGATCCTTTCCCTGCTTCGTCGGGAAAGAGTTCCCGGCGTTCCCGTCGCATCTCAAGAGGAGGCCCTCTCAACAGGAACGGCGAGAGGAACTCCAGGGTCGTGCCACCATCCAAGAGTCCCCCAGATGTCTCAGTCCATTCCAGAGGAACCTCTTTTCCCTTCACCGGCTCGTCTTTCACGCCGAGGATCGAATCACACCAAGGTGGCACGTGGCACAGCCCTGTGGGAAAGCCTCGTGGGAAAGCCTCGAGGGACAGCCTCGAGGGAAAGCCACAGATCCCTTGATCCACGTGACAGGAAGCGTGACACTACTGCTGCAGCTCGGGAGGAAAGCGCACGTGCATGCCCCCACTCGAGACGAGGCCTGACTCCCCTGGGGAGACTCAGAAGCACCTCAAGATCCATGGCAACACTGGAGAGGAATCCTCAGGTTCCGGCCCCGACTCCACACAAGGACTGAGGCCCCGGCATGGACGGGAGAGGAATCCCGAGAGGTCCCCTAGCAACTCGCATGTGGACTGGCCTTTCCTGAGGCCACCAGAGCGGGTCCCTGAGGTCCCCGTCGTAACTCGAGAAGACCTGCCGCAACTCGAGAAAATCCAGGAGGTTCTCCCCTCCAGGCGAGATGAGGCCCATTTCCGCTGAGGCGTCTCGAGGCTGATCACACCTCACCTCTGGAATTTCGAAAGGGTCCTTCACACCCTTGCTGCAAATCAAGAAGTTCCCCGACATACCCGTCTCCACTCGAGAGGAATCACGAGGGTCCCGCCCACATCCAGAGGAGCCCCGTTTCCGCCTCGTAGCTCGAGATGAGGGATCCTTTCCCTGCTTCGTCGGGAAAGAGTTCCCGGCGTTCCCGTCGCATCTCAAGAGGAGGCCCTCTCAACAGGACCGGCGAGAGGAACTCCAGGGTCGTGCCACCATTCCAAGAGTCCCCCAGATGTCTCAGTCCATTCCAGAGGAACCTCTTTTCCTTCACCGGCTTGTCTTTCACGCCGAGGATCGACTCACACCAAGGTGGCACGTGGCACAGCCCTGTGGGAAAGCCTCGTGGGAAAGCCTCGAGGGACAGCCTCGAGGGAAAGCCACAGATCCCTTGATCCACGTGACAGGAAGCGTGACACTACTGCTGCAGCTCGGGAAGAAAGCGCACGTGCATGCCCCCACTCGAGACGAGGCCTGACTCCCCTGGGGAGACTCAGAAGCACCCCAAGATCCATGGCAACATTGGAGAGGAATCCTCAGGTTCCGGCCCCGACTCCACACAAGGACTGAGGCCCCGGCATGGACGGGAGAGGAATCCCGAGAGGTCCCCTAGCAACTCGCATGGGGACTGGCCTTTCCTGAGGCCACCAGAGCGGGTCCCTGTGGTCCCCGTCGTAACTCGAGAAGACCTGCCGCAACTCAATAAAATCCAGGAGGTTCTCCCCTCCAGGCGAGATGAGGCCCATTTCCGCTGAGTCGTCTCGAGGCTGATCACACCTCACCTCTGGCACTTCGAAAGGGTCCTTCACACCCTTGGTGCAAATCAAGAAGTTCCCCGACCTAGCCGTCTCCACTCGAGAGGAATCACGTGGGTCCCGCCCACATCCAGAGGAGCCCCGTTTCCGCCTCGTAGCTCGAGATGAGGAATCCTTTCCCTGCTTCGTCGGGAAAGAGTTCCCGGCGTTCCCGTCGCATCTCAAGAGGAGGCCCTCTCAACAGGAACGGCGAGAGGAACTCCAGGGTCGTGCCACCATACCAAGAGTCCCCCAGATGTCTCAGTCCATTCCAGAGGAACCTCTTTTCCCTTCACCGGCTCGTCTTTCACGCCGAGGATCGACTCACACCAAGGTGGCACGTGGCACAGCCCTGTGGGAAAGCCTCGTGGGAAAGCCTCGAGGGACAGCCTCGAGGGAAAGCCACAGATCCCTTGATCCACGTGACAGGAATCGTGACACTACTGCTGCAGCTCGGGAGGAAAGCGCACGTGCATGCCCCCACTCGAGACGAGGCCTGACTCCCCTGCGGAGACTGAGAAGCACCCCAAGATTCATGGCAACACTGGAGAGAAATCCTCAGGTTCCGGCCCCGACTCCACACAAGGACTGAGGCCCCGGCATGGACGGGAGAGGAATCCCGAGAGGTCCCCTAGCAACTCGCATGGGGACTGGCCTTTCCTGAGGCCACCAGAGCGGGTCCCTGTGGTCCCCGTCGTAACTCGAGAAGACCTGCCGCAACTCAAGAAAATCCAGGAGGTTCTTCCCTCCAGGCGAGATGAGGCCCATTTCCGCTGAGGCGACTCGAGGCTGATCACACCTCACCTCTGGAACTTCGAAAGGGTCCTTCACACCCTTGGTGCAAATCAAGAAGTTCCCCGACCTAGCCGTCTCCACTCGAGAGGAATCACGTGGGTCCCGCCCACATCCAGAGGAGCCCCGTTTCCGCCTCGTAGCTCGAGATGAGGGATCCTTTCCCTGCTTCGTCGGGAAAGAGTTCCCGGCGTTCCCGTCGCATCTCAAGAGGAGGCCCTCTCAACAGGAACGGCGAGAGGAACTCCAGGGTCGTGCCACCATTCCAAGAGTCCCCCAGATGTCTCAGTCCATTCCAGAGGAACCTCTTTTCCCTTCACCGGCTCGTCTTTCACGCCGAGGATCGAATCACACCAAGGTGGCACGTGGCACAGCCCTGTGGGAAAGCCTCGTGGGAAAGCCTCGAGGGACAGCCTCGAGGGAAAGCCACAGATCCCTTGATCCACGTGACAGGAAGCGTGACACTACTGCTGCAGCTCGGGAGGAAAGCGCACGTGCATGCCCCCACTCGAGACGAGGCCTGACTCCCCTGGGGAGACTCAGAAGCACCTCAAGATCCATGGCAACACTGGAGAGGAATCCTCAGGTTCCGGCCCCGACTCCACACAAGGACTGAGGCCCCGGCATGGACGGGAGAGGAATCCCGAGAGGTCCCCTAGCAACTCGCATGTGGACTGGCCTTTCCTGAGGCCACCAGAGCGGGTCCCTGAGGTCCCCGTCGTAACTCGAGAAGACCTGCCGCAACTCGAGAAAATCCAGGAGGTTCTCCCCTCCAGGCGAGATGAGGCCCATTTCCGCTGAGGCGTCTCGAGGCTGATCACACCTCACCTCTGGAATTTCGAAAGGGTCCTTCACACCCTTGCTGCAAATCAAGAAGTTCCCCGACATACCCGTCTCCACTCGAGAGGAATCACGAGGGTCCCGCCCACATCCAGAGGAGCCCCGTTTCCGCCTCGTAGCTCGAGATGAGGGATCCTTTCCCTGCTTCGTCGGGAAAGAGTTCCCGGCGTTCCCGTCGCATCTCAAGAGGAGGCCCTCTCAACAGGACCGGCGAGAGGAACTCCAGGGTCGTGCCACCATTCCAAGAGTCCCCCAGATGTCTCAGTCCATTCCAGAGGAACCTCTTTTCCCTTCACCGGCTCGTCTTTCACGCCGAGGATCGACTCACACCAAGGTGGCACGTGGCACAGCCCTGTGGGAAAGCCTCGTGGGAAAGCCTCGAGGGACAGCCTCGAGGGAAAGCCACAGATCCCTTGATCCACGTGACAGGAAGCGTGACACTACTGCTGCAGCTCGGGAAGAAAGCGCACGTGCATGCCCCCACTCGAGACGAGGCCTGACTCCCCTGGGGAGACTCAGAAGCACCCCAAGATCCATGGCAACATTGGAGAGGAATCCTCAGGTTCCGGCCCCGACTCCACACAAGGACTGAGGCCCCGGCATGGACGGGAGAGGAATCCCGAGAGGTCCCCTAGCAACTCGCATGGGGACTGGCCTTTCCTGAGGCCACCAGAGCGGGTCCCTGTGGTCCCCGTCGTAACTCGAGAAGACCTGCCGCAACTCAATAAAATCCAGGAGGTTCTCCCCTCCAGGCGAGATGAGGCCCATTTCCGCTGAGTCGTCTCGAGGCTGATCACACCTCACCTCTGGCACTTCGAAAGGGTCCTTCACACCCTTGGTGCAAATCAAGAAGTTCCCCGACCTAGCCGTCTCCACTCGAGAGGAATCACGTGGGTCCCGCCCACATCCAGAGGAGCCCCGTTTCCGCCTCGTAGCTCGAGATGAGGAATCCTTTCCCTGCTTCGTCGGGAAAGAGTTCCCGGCGTTCCCGTCGCATCTCAAGAGGAGGCCCTCTCAACAGGAACGGCGAGAGGAACTCCAGGGTCGTGCCACCATACCAAGAGTCCCCCAGATGTCTCAGTCCATTCCAGAGGAACCTCTTTTCCCTTCACCGGCTCGTCTTTCACGCCGAGGATCGACTCACACCAAGGTGGCACGTGGCACAGCCCTGTGGGAAAGCCTCGTGGGAAAGCCTCGAGGGACAGCCTCGAGGGAAAGCCACAGATCCCTTGATCCACGTGACAGGAATCGTGACACTACTGCTGCAGCTCGGGAGGAAAGCGCACGTGCATGCCCCCACTTGAGACGAGGCCTGACTCCCCTGCGGAGACTGAGAAGCACCCCAAGATTCATGGCAACACTGGAGAGAAATCCTCAGGTTCCGGCCCCGACTCCACACAAGGACTGAGGCCCCGGCATGGACGGGAGAGGAATCCCGAGAGGTCCCCTAGCAACTCGCATGGGGACTGGCCTTTCCTGAGGCCACCAGAGCGGGTCCCTGTGGTCCCCGTCGTAACTCGAGAAGACCTGCCGCAACTCAAGAAAATCCAGGAGGTTCTTCCCTCCAGGCGAGATGAGGCCCATTTCCGCTGAGGCGACTCGAGGCTGATCACACCTCACCTCTGGAACTTCGAAAGGGTCCTTCACACCCTTGGTGCAAATCAAGAAGTTCCCCGACCTAGCCGTCTCCACTCGAGAGGAATCACGTGGGTCCCGCCCACATCCAGAGGAGCCCCGTTTCCGCCTCGTAGCTCGAGATGAGGGATCCTTTCCCTGCTTCGTCGGGAAAGAGTTCCCGGCGTTCCCGTCGCATCTCAAGAGGAGGCCCTCTCAACAGGAACGGCGAGAGGAACTCCAGGGTCGTGCCACCATTCCAAGAGTCCCCCAGATGTCTCAGTCCATTCCAGAGGAACCTCTTTTCCCTTCACCGGCTCGTCTTTCACGCCGAGGATCGAATCACAACAAGGTGGCACGTGGCACAGCCCTGTGGGAAAGCCTCGTGGGAAAGCCTCGAGGGACAGCCTCGAGGGAAAGCCACAGATCCCTTGATCCACGTGACAGGAATCGGGACACTACTGCTGCAGCTCGGGAGGAAAGCGCACGTGCATGCCCCCACTCGAGACGAGGCCTGACTCCCCTGGGGAGACTCAGAAGCACCCCAAGATCCATGGCAACACTGGAGAGGAATCCTCAGGTTCCGGCCCCGACTCCACACAAGGACTGAGGCCCCGGCATGGACGGGAGAGGAATCCCGAGAGGTCCCCTAGCAACTCGCATGGGGACTGGCGTTTCCTGAGGCCACCAGAGCGGGTCCCTGAGGTCCCCGTCGTAACTCGAGAAGACCTGCCGCAACTCGAGAAAATCCAGGACGTTCTCCCATCCAGGCGAGATGAGGCCCATTTCCGCTGAGGCGTCTCGAGGCTGATCACACCTCACCTCTGGAACTTCGAAAGGCTGCTTCACACCCTTGGTGCAAATCAAGAAGTTCCCCGACATACCCGTCTCCACTCGAGAGGAATCACGAGGGTCCCGCCCACATCCAGAGGAGCCCCGTTTCCGCCTCGTGGCTCGAGATGAGGGATCCTTTCCCTGCTTCTTCGGGAAAGAGTTCCCGGCGTTCCCGTCGCATCTCAAGAGGAGGCCCTCTCTACAGGAACGGCGAGAGGAACTCCAGGGTCGTGCCACCATTCCAAGAGTCCCCCAGATGTCTCAGTCCATTCCAGAGGAACCTCTTTTCCCTTCACCGGCTCGTCTTTCATGCCGAGGATCGACTCACACCAAGGTGGCACGTGGCACAGCCCTGTGGGAAAGCCTCGTGGGAAAGTCTCGAGGGACAGCCTCGAGGGAAAGCCACAGATCCCTTGATCCACGTGACAGGAAGCGTGACACTACTGCTGCAGCTCGGGAGGAAAGCGTACGTGCATGCCCCCACTCGAGAAAAGGCCTGACTCCCCTGGGGAGACTCAGAAGCACCCCAAGATCAATGGCAACATTGGAGAGGAATCCTCAGGTTCCGGCCCCGACTCCACACAAGGACTGAGGCCCCGGCATGGACGGGAGAGGAATCCCGAGAGGTCCCCTAGCAACTCGCATGGGGCCTGGCCTTTCCTGAGGCCACCAGAGCGGGTCCCTGTGGTCCCCGCCGTAACTCGAGAAGACCTGACGCAACTCAAGAAAATCCAGGAGGTTCTCCCCTCCAGGCGAGATGAGGCCCATTTCCGCTGAGGCGTCTCGAGGCTGATCACACCTCACCTCTGGCACTTCGAAAGGGTCCTTCACACCCTTGGTGCAAATCAAGAAGTTCCCCGACCTAGCCGTCTCCACTCGAGAGGAATCACGTGGGTTCCGCCCACATCCAGAGGAGCCCCGATTCCGCCTCGTAGCTCGAGATGAGGGATCCTTTCCCTGCTTCGTCGGGAAAGAGTTCCCGGCGTTCCCGTCGCATCTCAAGAGGAGGCCCTCTCAACAGGAACGGCGAGAGGAACTCCAGGGTCGTGCCACCATTCCAAGAGTCCCCCAGATGTCTCAGTCCGTTCCAGAGGAACCTCTTTTCCCTTCACCGGCTCGTCTTTCACGCCGAGGATCGACTCACACCAAGGTGGCACGTGGCACAGCCCTGTGGGAAAGCCTCGTGGGAAAGCCTCGAGGGACAGCCTCGAGGGAAAGCCACAGATCCCTTGATCCACATGACAGGAAGCGTGACACTACTGCTGCAGCTCGGGAGGAAAGCGCACGTGCATGCCCCCACAAGAGACGAGGCCTGACTCCCCTGGGGAGACTCAGAAGCACCCCAAGATCCATGGCAACACTGGAGAGGAATCCTCAGGTTCCGGCCCCGATTCCACACAAGGACTGAGGCCCCGGCATGGACGGGAGAGGAATCCCGAGAGGTCCCCTAGCAACTCGCATGGGGACTGGCCTTTCCTGAGGCCACCAGAGCGGGTCCCTGAGGTCCCCGTCGTAACTCGAGAAGACCTGCCGCAACTCGAGAAAATCCAGGACGTTCTCCCCTCCAGGCGAGATGAGGCCCATTTCCGCTGAGGCGTCTCGAGGCTGATCACACCTCACCTCTGGAACTTCGAAGGGTCCTTCACACCCTTGGTGCAAATCAAGAAGTTCCCCGACATACCCGTCTCCACTCGAGAGGAATCACGAGGGTCCCGCCCACATCCAGAGGAGCCCCGTTTCCACCTCGTAGCTCGAGACGAGGGATCCTTTCCCTGCTTCTTCGGGAAAGAGTTCCCGGCGTTCCCGTCGCATCTCAAGAGGAGGCCCTCTCTACAGGAACGGCGAGAGGAACTCCAGGGTCGTGCCACCATTCCAAGAGTCCCCCAGATGTCTCAGTCCATTCCAGAGGAACCTCTTTTCCCTTCACCGGCTCGTCTTTCACGCCGAGGATCGAATCACAACAAGGTGGCACGTGGCACAGCCCTGTGGGAAAGCCTCGTGGGAAAGCCTCGAGGGACAGCCTCGAGGGAAAGCCACAGATCCCTTGATCCACGTGACAGGAAGCGTGACACTACTGCTGCAGCTCGGGAGGAAAGCGCACGTGCATGCCCCCACTCGAGACGAGGCCTGACTCCCCTGGGGAGACTCAGAAGCACCCCAAGATCCATGGCAACACTGGAGAGGAATCCTCAGGTTCCGGCCCCGACTCCACACAAGGACTGAGGCCCCGGCATTGACGGCAGAGGAATCCCGAGAGGTCCCCTAGCAACTCGCATGGGGACTGGCCTTTCCTGAGGCCACCAGAGCGGGTCCCTGAGGTCCCCGTCGTAACGCGAGAACACCTGCCGCAACTCGAGAAAATCCAGGAGGTTCTCCCCTCCAGGCGAGATGAGGCCCTTTTCCGCTGAGGCGTCTCGAGGCTGATCACACCTCACCTCTGGAACTTCGAAAGGGTCCTTCACACCCTTGGTGCAAATCAAGAAGTTCCCCGACATACCCGTCTCCACTCGAGAGGAATCACGAGGGTCCCGCCCACATCCAGAGGAGCCCCGTTTCCGCCTCGTAGCTCGAGATGAGGGATCCTTTCCCTGCTTCGTCGGGAAAGAGTTCCCGGCGTTCCCGTCGCGTCTCAAGAGGAGGCCCTCTCAACAGGAACGGCGAGAGGAACTCCAGGGTCGTGCCACCATTCCAAGAGTCCCCCAGATGTCTCAGTCCATTCCAGAGGAACCTCTTTTCCCTTCACCGGCTCGTCTTTCACGCCGAGGATCGACTGACACCAAGGTGGAACGTGGCACAGCCCTGTGGGAAAGCCTCGTGGGAAAGCCTCGAGGGACAGCCTCGAGGGAAAGCCACAGATCCCTTGATCCACGTGACAGGAAGCGTGACACTACTGCTGCAGCTCGGGAGGAAAGCGCACGTGCATGCCCCCACTCGAGACGAGGCCTGACTCCCCTGGGGAGACTCAGAAGCACCCCAAGATCCATGGCAACACTGGAGAGGAATCCTCAGGTTCCGGCCCCGACTCCACACAAGGACTGAGGCCCCGGCATGGACGGGAGAGGAATCCCGAGAGGTCCCCTAGCAACTCGCATGGGGACTGGCCTTTCCTGAGGCCACCAGAGCGGGTCCCTGAGGTCCCCGTCGTAACTCGAGAAGACCTGCCGCAACTCGAGAAAATCCAGGACGTTCTCCCCTCCAGGCGAGATGAGGAGGCCCATTTCCGCTGAGGCGTCTCGAGGCTGATCACACCTCACCTCTGGAACTTCGAAAGGGTCCTTCACACCCTTGGTGCAAATCAAGAAGTTCCCCGACATACCCGTCTCCACTCGAGAGGAATCACGAGGGTCCCGCCCACATCCAGAGGAGCCCCGTTTCCGCCTCGTAGCTCGAGATGAGGGATCCTTTCCCTGCTTCGTCGGGAAAGAGTTCCCGGCGTTCCCGTCGCATCTCAAGAGGAGGCCCTCTCAACAGGAACGGCGAGAGGAACTCCAGGGTCGTGCCACCATTCCAAGAGTCCCCCAGATGTCTCAGTCCATTCCAGAGGAACCTCTTTTCCCTTCACCGGCTCGTCTTTCACGCCGAGGATCGACTCACACCAAGGTGGCACGTGGCACAGCCCTGTGGGAAAGCCTCGTGGGAAAGCCTCGAGGGACAGCCTCGAGGGAAAGCCACAGATCCCTTGATCCACGTGACAGGAAGCGTGACACTACTGCTGCAGCTCGGGAGGAAAGCGCACGTGCATGCCCCCACTCGAGACGAGGCCTGACTCCCCTGGGGAGACTCAGAAGCACCCCAAGATCCATGGCAACACTGGAGAGGAATCCTCAGGTTCCGGCCCCGACTCCACACAAGGACTGAGGCCCCGGCATGGACGGGAGAGGAATCCCGAGAGGTCCCCTAGCAACTCGCATGGGGACTGGCCTTTCCTGAGGCCACCAGAGCGGGTCCCTGAGGTCCCCGTCGTAACGCGAGAACACCTGCCGCAACTCGAGAAAATCCAGGAGGTTCTCCCCTCCAGGCGAGATGAGGCCCATTTCCGCTGAGGCGTCTCGAGGCTGATCACACCTCACCTCTGGAACTTCGAAAGGGTCCTTCACACCCTTGGTGCAAATCAAGAAGTTCCCCGACATACCCGTCTCACTCGAGAGGAATCACGAGGGTCCCGCCCACATCCAGAGGAGCCCCGTTTCCGCCTCGTAGCTCGAGATGAGGGATCCTTTCCCTGCTTCGTCGGGAAAGAGTTCCCGGCGTTCCCGTCGCAACTCAAGAGGAGGCCCTCTCAACAGGAACGGCGAGAGGAACTCCAGGGTCGTGCCACCATTCCAAGAGTCCCCCAGATGTCTCAGTCCATTCCAGAGGAACCTCTTTTCCCTTCACCGGCTCGTCTTTCACGCCGAGGATCGACTCACTCCAAGGTGGCACGTGGCACAGCCCTGTGGGAAAGCCTCGTGGGAAAGCCTCGAGGGACAGCCTCGAGGGAAAGCCACAGATCCCTTGATCCACGTGACAGGAAGCGTGACACTACTGCTGCAGCTCGGGAGGAAAGCGTACGTGCATGCCCCCACTCGAGAAAAGGCCTGACTCCCCTGGGGAGACTCAGAAGCACCCCAAGATCAATGGCAACATTGGAGAGGAATCCTCAGGTTCCGGCCCCGACTCCACACAAGGACTGAGGCCCCGGCATCGACGGGAGAGGAATCCCGAGAGGTCCCCTAGCAACTCGCATGGGGACTGGCCTTTCCTGAGGCCACCAGAGCGGGTCCCTGTGTTCCCCGTCGTAACTCGAGAAGACCTGCCGCAACTCAAGAAAATCCAGGAGGTTCTCCCCTCCAGGCGAGATGAGGCCCATTTCCGCTGAGGCGTCTCGAGGCTGATCACACCTCACCTCTGGCACTTCGAAAGGGTCCTTCACACACTTGGTGCAAATCAAGAAGTTCCCCGACCTAGCCGTCTCCACTCGAGAGGAATCACGTGGATCCCGCCCACATCCAGAGGAGCCCCGTTTCCGCCTCGTAGCTCGAGATGAGGGATCCTTTCCCTGCTTCGTCGGGAAAGAGTTCCCGGCGTTCCTGTCGCATCTCAAGAGGAGGCCCTCTCAACAGGAACGGCGAGAGGAACTCCAGGGTCGTGCCACCATTCCAAGAGTCCCCCAGATGTCTCAGTCCATTGCAGAGGAACCTCTTTTGCCTTCACCGGCTCGTCTTTCACGCCGAGGATCGACTCACACCAAGGTGGCACGTGGCACAGCCCTGTGGGAAAGCCTCGAGGGACAGCCTCGAGGGAAAGCCACAGATCCCTTGATCCACGTGACAGGAAGCGTGACACTACTGCTGCAGCTCGGGAGGAAAGCGCACGTGCATGCCCCCACTCGAGACGAGGCCTGACTCCCCTGGGGAGACTCAGAAGCACCCCAAGATCCATGGCAACACTGGAGAGGAATCCTCAGGTTCCGGCCCCGACTCCACACAAGGACTGAGGCCCCGGCATGGACGGGAGAGGAATCCCGAGAGGTCCCCTAGCAACTCGCATGGGGACTGGCCTTTCCTGAGGCCACCAGAGCGGGTCCCTGAGGTCCCCGTCGTAACTCGAGAAGACCTGCCGCAACTCGAGAAAATCCAGGAGGTTCTCCCCTCCAGGCGAGATGAGGCCCATTTCCGCTGAGGCGTCTCGAGGCTGATCACACCTCACCTCTGGAACTTCGAAGGGTCCTTCACACCCTTGGTGCAAATCAAGAAGTTCCCCGACATACCCGTCTCCACTTGAGAGGAATCACGAGGGTCCCGCCCACATCCAGAGGAGCCCCGTTTCCACCTCGTAGCTCGAGACGAGGGATCCTTTCCCTGCTTCTTCGGGGAAGAGTTCCCGGCGTTCCCGTCGCATCTCAAGAGGAGGCCCTCTCAACAGGAACGGCGAGAGGAACTCCAGGGTCGTGCCACCATTCCAAGAGTCCCCCAGATGTCTCAGTCCATTCCAGAGGAACCTCTTTTCCCTTCACCGGCTCGTCTTTCACGCCGAGGATCGACTCACACCAAGGTGGCACGTGGCACAGCCCTGTGGGAAAGCCTCGTGGGAAAGCCTCGAGGGACAGCCTCGAGGGAAAGCCACAGATCCCTTGATCCACGTGACAGGAAGCGTGACACTACTGCTGCAGCTCGGGAGGAAAGCGCACGTGCATGCCCCCACTCGAGACGAGGCCTGACTCCCCTGGGGAGACTCAGAAGCACCCCAAGATCCATGGCAACACTGGAGAGGAATCCACAGGTTCCGGCCCCGACTCCACACAAGGACTGAGGCCCCGGCATGGACGGGAGAGGAATCCCGAGAGGTCCCCTAGCAACTCGCATGGGGACTGGCCTTTCCTGAGGCCACCAGAGCGGGTCCCTGAGGTCCCCGTCGTAACGCGAGAACACCTGCCGCAACTCGAGAAAATCCAGGAGGTTCTCCCCTCCAGGCGAGATGAGGCCCTTTTCCGCTGAGGCGTCTCGAGGCTGATCACACCTCACCTCTGGAACTTCGAAAGGGTCCTTCACACCCTTGGTGCAAATCAAGAAGTTCCCCGACATACCCGTCTCCACTCGAGAGGAATCACGAGGGTCCCGCCCACATCCAGAGGAGCCCCGTTTCCGCCTCGTAGCTCGAGATGAGGGATCCTTTCCCTGCTTCGTCGGGAAAGAGTTCCCGGCGTTCCCGTCGCATCTCAAGAGGAGGCCCTCTCAACAGGAACGGCGAGAGGAACTCCAGGGTCGTGCCACCATTCCAAGAGTCCCCCAGATGTCTCAGTCCATTCCAGAGGAACCTCTTTTCCCTTCACCGGCTCGTCTTTCACGCCGAGGATCGACTCACACCAAGGTGGCACGTGGCACAGCCCTGTGGGAAAGCCTCGTGGGAAAGCCTCGAGGGACAGCCTCGAGGGAAAGCCACAGATCCCTTGATCCACGTGACAGGAAGCGTGACACTACTGCTGCAGCTCGGGAGGAAAGCGCACGTGCATGCCCCCACTCGAGACGAGGCCTGACTCCCCTGGGGAGACTCAGAAGCACCCCAAGATCCATGGCAACACTGGAGAGGAATCCTCAGGTTCCGGCCCCGACTCCACACAAGGACTGAGGCCCCGGCATGGACGGGAGAGGAATCCCGAGAGGTCCCCTAGCAACTCGCATGGGGACTGGCCTTTCCTGAGGCCACCAGAGCGGGTCCCTGAGGTCCCCGTCGTAACTCGAGAAGACCTGCCGCAACTCGAGAAAATCCAGGACGTTCTCCCCTCCAGGCGAGATGAGGAGGCCCATTTCCGCTGAGGCGTCTCGAGGCTGATCACACCTCACCTCTGGAACTTCGAAAGGGTCCTTCACACCCTTGGTGCAAATCAAGAAGTTCCCCGACATACCCGTCTCCACTCGAGAGGAATCACGAGGGTCCCGCCCACATCCAGAGGAGCCCCGTTTCCGCCTCGTAGCTCGAGATGAGGGATCCTTTCCCTGCTTCGTCGGGAAAGAGTTCCCGGCGTTCCCGTCGCATCTCAAGAGGAGGCCCTCTCAACAGGAACGGCGAGAGGAACTCCAGGGTCGTGCCACCATTCCAAGAGTCCCCCAGATGTCTCAGTCCATTCCAGAGGAACCTCTTTTCCCTTCACCGGCTCGTCTTTCACGCCGAGGATCGACTCACACCAAGGTGGCACGTGGCACAGCCCTGTGGGAAAGCCTCGTGGGAAAGCCTCGAGGGACAGCCTCGAGGGAAAGCCACAGATCCCTTGATCCACGTGACAGGAAGCGTGACACTACTGCTGCAGCTCGGGAGGAAAGCGCACGTGCATGCCCCCACTCGAGACGAGGCCTGACTCCCCTGGGGAGACTCAGAAGCACCCCAAGATCCATGGCAACACTGGAGAGGAATCCTCAGGTTCCGGCCCCGACTCCACACAAGGACTGAGGCCCCGGCATGAACGGGAGAGGAATCCCGAGAGGTCCCCTAGCAACTCGCATGGGGACTGGCCTTTCCTGAGGCCACCAGAGCGGGTCCCTGAGGTCCCCGTCGTAACGCGAGAACACCTGCCGCAACTCGAGAAAATCCAGGAGGTTCTCCCCTCCAGGCGAGATGAGGCCCATTTCCGCTGAGGCGTCTCGAGGCTGATCACACCTCACCTCTGGAACCTCGAAAGGGTCCTTCACACCCTTGGTGCAAATCAAGAAGTTCCCCGACATACCCGTCTCACTCGAGAGGAATCACGAGGGTCCCGCCCACATCCAGAGGAGCCCCGTTTCCGCCTCGTAGCTCGAGATGAGGGATCCTTTCCCTGCTTCGTCGGGAAAGAGTTCCCGGCGTTCCCGTCGCATCTCAAGAGGAGGCCCTCTCAACAGGAACGGCGAGAGGAACTCCAGGGTCGTGCCACCATTCCAAGAGTCCCCCAGATGTCTCAGTCCATTCCAGAGGAACCTCTTTTCCCTTCACCGGCTCGTCTTTCACGCCGAGGATCGACTCACTCCAAGGTGGCACGTGGCACAGCCCTGTGGGAAAGCCTCGTGGGAAAGCCTCGAGGGACAGCCTCGAGGGAAAGCCACAGATCCCTTGATCCACGTGACAGGAAGCGTGACACTACTGCTGCAGCTCGGCAGGAAAGCGTACGTGCATGCCCCCACTCGAGAAAAGGCCTGACTCCCCTGGGGAGACTCAGAAGCACCCCAAGATCAATGGCAACATTGGAGAGGAATCCTCAGGTTCCGGCCCCGACTCCACACAAGGACTGAGGCCCCGGCATGGACGGGAGAGGAATCCCGAGAGGTCCCCTAGCAACTCGCATGGGGACTGGCCTTTCCTGATGCCACCAGAGCGGGTCCCTGTGTTCCCCGTCGTAACTCGAGAAGACCTGCCGCAACTCAAGAAAATCCAGGAGGTTCTCCCCTCCAGGCGAGATGAGGCCCATTTCCGCTGAGGCGTCTCGAGGCTGATCACACCTCACCTCTGGCACTTCGAAAGGGTCCTTCACACCCTTGGTGCAAATCAAGAAGTTCCCCGACCTAGCCGGCTCCACTCGAGAGGAATCACGTGGATCCCGCCCACATCCAGAGGAGCCCCGTTTCCGCCTCGTAGCTCGAGATGAGGGATCCTTTCCCTGCTTCGTCGGGAAAGAGTTCCCGGCGTTCCTGTCGCATCTCAAGAGGAGGCCCTCTCTACAGGAACGGCGAGAGGAACTCCAGGGTCGTGCCACCATTCCAAGAGTCCCCCAGATGTCTCAGTCCATTGCAGAGGAACCTCTTTTCCCTTCACCGGCTCGTCTTTCACGCCGAGGATCGACTCACACCAAGGTGGCACGTGGCACAGCCCTGTGGGAAAGCCTCGTGGGAAAGCCTCGAGGGACAGCCTCGAGGGAAAGCCACAGACCCCTTGATCCACGTGACAGGAAGCGTGACACTACTGCTGCAGCTCGGGAGGAAAGCGCACGTGCATGCCCCCACTCGAGACGAGGCCTGACTCCCCTGGGGAGACTCAGAAGCACCCCAAGATCCATGGCAACACTGGAGAGGAATCCTCAGGTTCCGGCCCCGACTCCACACAAGGACTGAGGCCCCGGCATGGACGGGAGAGGAATCCCGAGAGGTCCCCTAGCAACTCGCATGGGGACTGGCCTTTCCTGAGGCCACCAGAGCGGGTCCCTGAGGTCCCCGTCGTAACTCGAGAAGACCTGCCGCAACTCGAGAAAATCCAGGAGGTTCTCCCCTCCAGGCGAGATGAGGCCCATTTCCGCTGAGGCGTCTCGAGGCTGATCACACCTCACCTCTGGAACTTCGAAAGGCTCCTTCACACCCTTGGTGCAAATCAAGAAGTTCCCCGACATACCCGTCTCCACTCGAGAGGAATCACGAGGGTCCCTCCCACATCCAGAGGAGCCCCGTTTCCGCCTCGTAGCTCGAGATGAGGGATCCTTTCCCTGCTTCGTCGGGAAAGAGTTCCCGGCCTTCCCGTCTCATCTCAAGAGGAGGCCCTCTCAACAGGAACGGCGAGAGGAACTCCAGGGTCGTGCCACCATTCCAAGAGTCCCCCAGATGTCTCAGTCCATTCCAGAGGAACCTCTTTTCCCTTCACCGGCTCGTCTTTCACGCCGAGGATCGACTCACACCAAGGTGGCACGTGGCACAGCCCTGTGGGAAAGACTCGTGGGAAAGCCTCGAGGGACAGCCTTGAGGGAAAGCCACAGATCCCTTGATCCACGTGACAGGAAGCGTGACACTACTGCTACAGCTCGGGAGGAAAGCGCACGTGCATGCCCCCACTCGAGACGAGGCCTGACTCCCCTGGGGAGACTCAGAAGCACCCCAAGATCCATGGCAACACTGGAGAGGAATCCTCAGGTTCCGGCCCCGACTCCACACAAGGACTGAGGCCCCGGCATGAACGGGAGTGGAATCCCGAGAGGTCCCCTAGCAACTCGCATGGGGACTGGCCTTTCCTGAGGCCACCAGAGCGGGTCCCTGAGGTCCCCGTCGTAACGCGAGAACACCTGCCGCAACTCGAGAAAATACAGGAGGTTCTCCCCTCCAGGCGAGATGAGGCCCATTTCCGCTGAGGCGTTTCGAGGCTGATCACACCTCACCTCTGGAACTTCGAAAGGCTCCTTCACACCCTTGGTGCAAATCAAGAAGTTCTCCGACATACCCGTCTCCACTCGAGAGGAATCACGAGGGTCCCGCCCACATCCAGAGGAGCCCCGTTTCCGCCTCGTAGCTCGAGATGAGGGATCCTTTCCCTGCTTCGTCGGGAAAGAGTTCCCGGCGTTCCCGTCGCATCTCAAGAGGAGGCCCTCTCAACAGGAACGGCGAGAGGAACTCCAGGGTCGTGCCACCATTCCAAGAGTCCCCCAGATGTCTCAGTCCATTCCAGAGGAACCTCTTTTCCCCTCACCGGCTCGTCTTTCACGCCGAGGATCGACTCACACCAAGGTGGCACGTGGCACAGCCCTGTGGGAAAGCCTCGTGGGAAAGCCTCGAGGGACAGCCTCGAGGGAAAGCCACAGATCCCTTGATCCACGTGACAGGAAGCGTGACACTACTGCTGCAGCTCGGGAGGAAAGCGCACGTGCATGCCCCCACTCGAGACGAGGCCTGACTCCCCTGGGGAGACTCAGAAGCACCCCAAGATCCATGGCAACACTGGAGAGGAAACCTCAGGTTCCGGCCCCGACTCCACACAAGGACTGAGGCCCCGGCATGGACGGGAGAGGAATCCCGAGAGGTCCCCTAGCAACTCGCATGGGGACTGGCCTTTCCTGAGGCCACCAGAGCGGGTCCCTGAGGTCCCCGTCGTAACTCGAGAAGACCTGCCGCAACTCGAGAAAATCCAGGAGGATCTCCCCTCCAGGTGAGATGAGGCCCATTTCCGCTGAGGCGTCTCGAGGCTGATCACACCTCACCTCTGGAACTTCGAAAGGGTCCTTCACACCCTTGGTGCAAATCAAGAAGTTCCCCGACATACCCGTCTCCACTCGAGAGGAATCACGAGGGTCCCGCCCACATCCAGAGGAGCCCCGTTTCCGCCTCGTAGCTCGAGATGAGGGATCCTTTCCCTGCTTCGTCGGGAAAGAGTTCCCGGCGTTCCCGTCGCATCTCAAGAGGAGGCCCTCTCAACAGGACCGGCGAGAGGAACTCCAGGGTCGTGCCACCATTCCAAGAGTCCCCCAGATGTCTCAGTCCATTCCAGAGGAACCTCTTTTCCCTTCACCGGCTCGTCTTTCACGCCGAGGATCGACTCACACCAAGGTTGCACGTGGCACAGCCCTGTGGGAAAGCCTCGTGGGAAAGCCTCGAGGGACAGCCTCGAGGGAAAGCCACAGATCCCTTGATCCACGTCACAGGAAGCGTGACACTACTGCTGCAGCTCGGGAGGAAAGCGCACGTGCATGCCCCCACTCGAGACGAGGCCTGACTCCCCTGGGGAGACTCAGAAGCACCCCAAGATCCATGGCAACACTGGAGAGGAATCCTCAGGTTCCGGCCCCGACTCCACACAAGGACTGAGGCCCCGGCATGGACGGGAGAGGAATCCCGAGAGGTCCCCTAGCAACTCGCATGGGGACTGGCCTTTCCTGAGGCCACCAGAGCGGGTCCCTGAGGTCCCCGTCGTAACTCGAGAAGACCTGCCGCAACTCGAGAAAATCCAGGAGGATCTCCCCTCCAGGTGAGATGAGGCCCATTTCCGCTGAGGCGTCTCGAGGCTGATCACACCTCACCTCTGGCACTTCGAAAGGGTCCTTCACACCCTTGGTGCAAATCAAGAAGTTCCCCGACATACCCGTCTCCACTCGAGAGGAATCACGAGGGTCCCGCCCACATCCAGAGGAGCCCCGTTTCCGCCTCGTAGCTCGAGATGAGGGATCCTTTCCCTGCTTCGTCGGGAAAGAGTTCCCGGCCTTCCCGTCGCATCTCAAGAGGAGGCCCTCTCAACAGGAACGGCGAGAGGAACTCCAGGGTCGTGCCACCATTCCAAGAGTCCCCCAGATGTCTCAGTCCATTCCAGAGGAACCTCTTTTCCCTTCACCGGCTCGTCTTTCACGCCGAGGATCGACTCACACCAGGGTGGCACGAGGCACAGCCCTGTGGGAAAGCCTCGTGGGAAAGCCTCGAGGGACAGCCTCGAGGGAAAGCCACAGATCCCTTGATCCACGTGACAGGAAGCGTGACACTACTGCTGCAGCTCGGGAGGAAAGCGCACGTGCATGCCCCCACTCGAGACGAGGCCTGACTCCCCTGGGGAGACTCAGAAGCACCCCAAGATCCATGGCAACACTGGAGAGGAATCCTCAGGTTCCGGCCCCGACTCCACACAAGGACTGAGGCCCCGGCATGGACGGGAGAGGAATCCCGAGAGGTCCCCTAGCAACTCGCATGGGGACTGGCCTTTGCTGAGGCCACCAGAGCGGGTCCCTGTGGTCCCCGCCGTAACTCGAGAAGACCTGCCGCAACTCAAGAAAATCCAGGAGGTTCTCCCCTCCAGGCGAGATGAGGCCCATTTCCGCTGAGGCGTCTCGAGGCTGATCACACCTCACCTCTGGCACTTCGAAAGGGTCCTTCACACCCTTGGTGCAAATCAAGAAGTTCCCCGACCTAGCCGTCTCCACTCGAGAGGAATCACGTGGGTCCCGCCCACATCCAGAGGAGCCCCGTTTCCGTCTCGTAGCTCGAGATGAGGGATCCTTTCCCTGCTTCGTCGGGAAAGAGTTCCCGGCGTTCCCGTCACATCTCAAGAGGAGGCCCTCTCAACAGGAACGGCGAGAGGAACTCCAGGGTCGTGCCACCATTCCAAGAGTCCCCCAGATGTCTCAGTCCGTTCCAAAGGAACCTCTTTTCCCTTCACCGGCTCGTCTTTTACGCCGAGGATCGACTCACACCAAGGTGGCAGGTGGCACAGCCCTGTGGGAAAGCCTCGTGGGAAAGCCTCGAGGGACAGCCTCGAGGGAAAGCCACAGATCCCTTGATCCACGTGACAGGAAGCGTGACACTACTGCTGCAGCTCGGGAGGAAAGCGCACGTGCATGCCCCCACTCGAGACGAGGCCTGACTCCCCTGGGGAGACTCAGAAGCACCCCAAGATCCATGGCAACACTGGAGAGGAATCCTCAGGTTCCGGCCCCGACTCCACACAAGGACTGAGGCCCCGGCATGAACGGGAGTGGAATCGCGAGAGGTCCCCTAGCAACTCGCATGGGGACTGGCCTTTCCTGAGGCCACCGGAGCGGGTAACTGAGGTCCCCGTCGTAACGCGAGAACACCTGCCGCAACTCGAGAAAATCCAGGACGTTCTCCCCTCCAGGCGAGATGAGGCCCATTTCCGCTGAGGCGTCTCGAGGCTGATCACACCTCACCTCTGGAACTTCGAAAGGGTCCTTCACACCCTTGGTGCAAATCAAGAAGTTCCCCGACATACCCGTCTCCACTCGAGAGGAATCACGAGGGTCCCGCCCACATCCAGAGGAGCCCCGTTTCCGCCTCGTAGCTCGAGATGAGGGATCCTTTCCCTGCTTCGTCGGGAAAGAGTTCCCGGCCTTCCCGTCGCATCTCAAGAGGAGGCCCTCTCAACAGGAACGGCGAGAGGAACTCCAGGGTCGTGCCACCATTCCAAGAGTCCCCCAGATGTCTCAGTCCATTCCAGAGGAACCTCTTTTCCCTTCACCGGCTCGTCTTTCACGCCGAGGATCGACTCACACCAAGGTGGCACGTGGCACAGCCCTGTGGGAAAGCCTCGTGGGAAAGCCTCGAGGGACAGCCTCGAGGGAAAGCCACAGATCCCTTGATCCACGTGACAGGAAGCGTGACACTACTGCTGCAGCTCGGGAGGAAAGCGCACGTGCATGCCCCCACTCGAGACGAGGCCTGACTCCCCTGGGGAGACTCAGAAGCACCCCAAGATCCATGGCAACACTGGAGAGGAATCCTCAGGTTCCGGCCCCGACTCCAAACAAGGACTGAGGCCCCGGCATGGACCGGAGAGGAATCCCGAGAGGGCCCCTAGCAACTCGCATGGGGACTGGCCTTTCCTGAGGCCACCAGAGCGGGTCCCTGAGGTCCCCGTCGTAACTCGAGAAGACCTGCCGCAACTCGAGAAAATCCAGGAGGTTCTCCCCTCCAGGCGAGATGAGGCCCATTTCCGCTGAGGCGTCTCGAGGCTGATCACACCTCACCTCTGGAACTTCGAAAGGCTCCTTCACACCCTTGGTGCAAATCAAGAAGTTCCCCGACATACCCGTCTCCACTCGAGAGGAATCACGAGGGTCCCGCCCACATCCAGAGGAGCCCCGTTTCTGCCTCGTAGCTCGAGATGAGGGATCCTTTCCCTGCTTCGTCGGGAAAGAGTTCCCGGCCTTCCCGTCGCATCTCAAGAGGAGGCCCTCTCAACAGGAACGGCGAGAGGAACTCCAGGGTCGTGCCACCATTCCAAGAGTCCCCCAGATGTCTCAGTCCATTCCAGAGGAACCTCTTTTCCCTTCACCGGCTCGTCTTTCACGCCGAGGATCGACTCACACCAGGGTGGCACGAGGCACAGCCCTGTCGGAAAGCCTCGTGGGAAAGCCTCGAGGGACAGCCTCGAGGGAAAGCCACAGATCCCTTGATCCACGTGACAGGAAGCGTGACACTACTGCTGCAGCTCGGGAGGAAAGCGCACGTGCATGCCCCCACTCGAGACGAGGCCTGACTCCCCTGGGGAGACTCAGAAGCACCCCAAGATCCATGGCAACACTGGAGAGGAATCCTCAGGTTCCGGCCCCGACTCCACACAAGGACTGAGGCCCCGGCATGGACGGGAGAGGAATCCCGAGAGGTCCCCTAGCAACTCGCATGGGGACTGGCCTTTCCTGAGGCCACCAGAGCGGGTCCCTGAGGTCCCCGTCGTAACTCGAGAAGACCTGCCACAACTCGAGAAAATCCAGGAGGATCTCCCCTCCAGGTGAGATGAGGCCCATTTCCGCTGAGGCGTCTCGAGGCTGATCACACCTCACCTCTGGCACTTCGAAAGGGTCCTTCACACCCTTGGTGCAAATCAAGAAGTTCCCCGACATACCCGTCTCCACTCGAGAGGAATCACGAGGGTCCCGCCCACATCCAGAGGAGCCCCGTTTCCGCCTCGTAGCTCGAGATGAGGGATCCTTTCCCTGCTTCGTCGGGAAAGAGTTCCCGGCCTTCCCGTCGCATCTCAAGAGGAGGCCCTCTCAACAGGAACGGCGAGAGGAACTCCAGGGTCGTGCCACCATTCCAAGAGTCCCCCAGATGTCTCAGTCCATTCCAGAGGAACCTCTTTTCCCTTCACCGGCTCGTCTTTCACGCCGAGGATCGACTCACACCAGGGTGGCACGAGGCACAGCCCTGTGGGAAAGCCTCGTGGGAAAGCCTCGAGGGACAGCCTCGAGGGAAAGCCACAGATCCCTTGATCCACGTGACAGGAAGCGTGACACTACTGCTGCAGCTCGGGAGGAAAGCGCACGTGCATGCCCCCACTCGAGACGAGGCCTGACTCCCCTGGGGAGACTCAGAAGCACCCCAAGATCCATGGCAACACTGGAGAGGAATCCTCAGGTTCCGGCCCCGACTCCACACAAGGACTGAGGCCCCGGCATGGACGGGAGAGGAATCCCGAGAGGGCCCCTAGCAACTCGCATGGGGACTGGCCTTTCCTGAGGCCACCAGAGCGGGTCCCTGAGGTCCCCGTCGTAACTCGAGAAGACCTGCCGCAACTCGAGAAAATCCAGGAGGTTCTCCCCTCCAGGCGAGATGAGGCCCATTTCCGCTGAGGCGTCTCGAGGCTGATCACACCTCACCTCTGGAACTTCGAAAGGCTCCTTCACACCCTTGGTGCAAATCAAGAAGTTCCCCGACATACCCGTCTCCACTCGAGAGGAATCACGAGGGTCCCGCCCACATCCAGAGGAGCCCCGTTTCCGCCTCGTAGCTCGAGATGAGGGATCCTTTCCCTGCTTCGTCGGGAAAGAGTTCCCGGCGTTCCCGTCGCATCTCAAGAGGAGGCCCTCTCAACAGGAACGGCGAGAGGAACTCCAGGGTCGTGCCACCATTCCAAGAGTCCCCCAGATGTCTCAGTCCATTCCAGAGGAACCTCTTTTCCCTTCACCGGCTCGTCTTTCACGCCGAGGATCGACTCACACCAAGGTGGCACGTGGCACAGCCCTGTGGGAAAGCCTCGTGGGAAAGCCTCGAGGGACAGCCTCGAGGGAAAGCCACAGATCCCTTGATCCACGTGACAGGAAGCGTGACACTACTGCTGGAGCTCGGGAGGAAAGCGCACGTGCATGCCCCCACTCGAGACGAGGCCTGACTCCCTTGGGGAGACTCAGAAGCACCCCAAGATCCATGGCAACACTGGAGAGGAATCCTCAGGTTACGGCCCCGACTCCACACAAGGACTGAGGCCCCGGCATGGACGGGAGAGGAATCCCGAGAGGTCCCCTAGCAACTCGCATGGGGACTGGCCTTTCCTGAGGCCACCAGAGCGGGTCCCTGAGGTCCCCGTCGTAACTCGAGACGACCTGCCGCAACTCGAGAAAATCCAGGACGTTCTCCCCTCCAGGCGAGATGAGGCCCATTTCCGCTGAGGCGTCTCGAGGCTGATCACACCTCACCTCTGGAACTTCGAAAGGGTCCTTCACACCCTTGGTGCAAATCAAGAAGTTCCCCGACATACCCGTCTCCACTCGAGAGGAATCACGAGGGTCCCGCCCACATCCAGAGGAGCCCCGTTTCCGCCTCGTGGCTCGATATGAGGGATCCTTTCCCTGCTTCTTCGGGAAAGAGTTCCCGGCGTTCCCGTCGCATCTCAAGAGGAGGCCCTCTCTACAGGAACGGCGAGAGGAACTCCAGGGTCGTGCCACCATTGCAAGAGTCCCCCATATGTCTCAGTCCATTCCAGAGGAACCTCTTTTCCCTTCACCGGCTCGTCTTTCACGCCGAGGATTGACTCACACCAAGGTGGCACGTGGCACAGCCCTGTGGGAAAGCCTCGTGGGAAAGCCTCGAGGGACAGCCTCGAGGGAAAGCCACAGATCCCTTGATCCACGTGACAGGAAGCGTGACACTACTGCTGCAGCTCGGGAGGAAAGCGCACGTGCATGCCCCCACTCGAGACGAGGCCTGACTCCCCTGGGGAGACTCAGAAGCACCCCAAGATCCATGGCAACACTGGAGAGGAATCCTCAGGTTCCGGCCCCGACTCCACACAAGGACTGAGGCCCCGGCATGGACGGGAGAGGAATCCCGAGAGGTCCCCTAGCAACTCGCATGGGGACTGGCCTTTCCTGAGGCCACCAGAGCGGGTCCCTTAGGTCCCCGTCGTAACGCGAGAACACCTGCCGCAACTCGAGAAAATCCAGGAGGTTCTCCCCTCCAGGCGAGATGAGGCCCATTTCCGCTGAGGCGTTTCGAGGCTGATCACACCTCACCTCTGGAACTTCGAAAGGCTCCTTCACACCCTTGGTGCAAATCAAGAAGTTCCCCGACATACCGGTCTCCACTCGAGAGGAATCACGAGGGTCCCGCCCACATCCAGAGGAGCCCCGTTTCCGCCTCGTAGCTCGAGATGAGGGATCCTTTCCCTGCTTCGTCGGGAAAGAGTTCCCGGCGTTCCCGTCGCATCTCAAGAGGAGGCCCTCTCAACAGGAACGGCGAGAGGAACTCCAGGGTCGTGCCACCATTCCAAGAGTCCCCCAGATGTCTCAGTCCATTCCAGAGGAACCTCTTTTCCCTTCACCGGCTCGTCTTTCACGCCGAGGATCGACTCACACCAGGGTGGCACGTGGCACAGCCCTGTGGGAAAGCCTCGTGGGAAAGCCTCGAGGGACAGCCTCGAGGGAAAGCCACAGATCCCTTGATCCACGTGACAGGAAGCGTGACACTACTGCTGCAGCTCGGGAGGAAAGCGCACGTGCATGCCCCCACTCGAGACGAGGCCTGACTCCCTTGGGGAGACTCAGAAGCACCCCAAGATCCATGGCAACACTGGAGAGGAATCCTCAGGTTCCGGCCCCGACTCCACACAAGGACTGAGGCCCCGGCATGGACGGGAGAGGAATCCCGAGAGGTCCCCTAGCAACTCGCATGGGGACTGGCCTTTCCTGAGGCCACCAGAGCGGGTCCCTGAGGTCCCCGTAGTAACGCGAGAACACCTGCCGCAACTCGAGAAAATCCAGGAGGTTCTCCCCTCCAGGCGAGATGAGGCCCATTTCCGCTGAGGCGTCTCGAGTCTGATCACAACTCACCTCTGGAACTTCGAAAGGCTCCTTCACACCCTTGGTGCAAATCAAGAAGTTCCCCGACATGCCCGTCTCCACTCGAGAGGAATCACGAGGGTCCCTCCCACATCCAGAGGAGCCCCGTTTCCGCCTCGTAGCTCGAGATGAGGGATCCTTTCCCTGATTCGTCGGGAAAGAGTTCCCGGCCTTCCCGTCGCATCTCAAGAGGAGGCCCTCTCAACAGGAATGGCGAGAGGAATTCCAGGGTCGTGCCACCATTCCAAGAGTCCCCCAGATGTCTCAGTCCATTCCAGAGGAACCTCTTTTCCCTTCACCGGCTCGTCTTTCACGCCGAGGATCGACTCACACCAAGGTGGCACGTGACACAGCCCTGTGGGAAAGCCTCGTGGGAAAGCCTCGAGGGACAGCCTCGAGGGAAAGCCACAGATCCATTGATCCACGTGACAGGAAGCGTGACACTACTGCTACAGCTCGGGAGGAAAGCGCACGTGCATGCCCCCACTCGAGACGAGGCCTGACTCCCCTGGGGAGACTCAGAAGCACCCCAAGATCCATGGCAACACTGGAGAGGAATCCTCAGGTTCCGGCCCCGAATCCACACAAGGACTGAGGCCCCGGCATGGACGGCAGAGGAATCCCGAGAGGTCCCCTAGCAACTCGCATGGGGACTGGCCTTTCCTGAGGCCACCAGCGCGGGTAACTGAGGTCCCCGTCGTAACGCGAGAACACCTGCCGCAACTCGAGAAAATCCAGGAGGTTCTCCCCTCCAGGCGAGATGAGGCCCATTTCCGCTGAGGCGTCTCGAGGCTGATCACACCTCACCTCTGGCACTTCGAAAGGGTCCTTCACACCCTTGGTGCAAATCAAGAAGTTCCCCGACATGCCCGTCTCCACTCGAGAGGAATCACGAGGGTCCCTCCCACATCCAGAGGAGCCCCGTTTCCGCCTCGTAGCTCGAGATGAGGGATCCTTTCCCTGATTCGTCGGGAAAGAGTTCCCGGCCTTCCCGTCGCATCTCAAGAGGAGGCCCTCTCAACAGGAATGGCGAGAGGAACTCCAGGGTCGTGCCACCATTCCAAGAGTCCCCCAGATGTCTCAGTCCATTCCAGAGGAACCTCTTTTCCCTTCACCGGCTCGTCTTTCACGCCGAGGATCGACTCACACCAAGGTGGCACGTGACACAGCCCTGTGGGAAAGCCTCGTGGGAAAGCCTCGAGGGACAGCCTCGAGGGAAAGCCACAGATCCATTGATCCACGTGACAGGAAGCGTGACACTACTGCTACAGCTCGGGAGGAAAGCGCACGTGCATGCCCCCACTCGAGACGAGGCCTGACTCCCCTGGGGAGACTCAGAAGCACCCCAAGATCCATGGCAACACTGGAGAGGAATCCTCAGGTTCCGGCCCCGACTCCACACAAGGACTGAGGCCCCGGCATGGACGGGAGAGGAATCCCGAGAGGTCCCCTAGCAACTCGCATGGGGACTGGCCTTTCCTGAGGCCACCAGCGCGGGTAACTGAGGTCCCCGTCGTAACGCGAGAACACCTGCCGCAACTCGAGAAAATCCAGGAGGTTCTCCCCTCCAGGCGAGATGAGGCCCATTTCCGCTGAGGCGTCTCGAGGCTGATCACACCTCACCTCTGGCACTTCGAAAGGGTCCTTCACACCCTTGGTGCAAATCAAGAAGTTCCCCGACCTAGCCGTCTCCACTCGAGAGGAATCACGTGGGTCCCGCCCACATCCAGAGGAGCCCCGTTTCCGTCTCGTAGCTCGAGATGAGGGATCCTTTCCCTGCTTCGTCGGGAAAGAGTTCCCGGCGTTCCCGTCACATCTCAAGAGGAGGCCCTCTCAACAGGAACGGCGAGAGGAACTCCAGGGTCGTGCCACCATTCCAAGAGTCCCCCAGATGTCTCAGTCCGTTCCAGAGGAACCTCTTTTCCCTTCACCGGCTCGTCTTTTACGCCGAGGATCGACTCACACCAAGGTGGCAGGTGGCACAGCCCTGTGGGAAAGCCTCGTGGGAAAGCCTCGAGGGACAGCCTCGAGGGAAAGCCACAGATCCCTTGATCCACGTGACAGGAAGCGTGACACTACTGCTGGAGCTCGGGAGGAAAGCGCACGTGCATGCCCCCAGGCGAGACGAGGCTTGACTCCCTTGGGGAGACTCAGAAGCACCCCAAGATCCATGGCAACATTGGAGAGGAATCCTCATGTTCCGGCCCCGACTCCACACAAGGACTGAGGCCCCGGCATGGACGGGAGAGGAATCCCGAGAGGTCCCCTAGCAACTCGCATGGGGACTGGCCTTTCCTGAGGCCACCAGAGCGGGTCCCTGAGGTCCCCGTCGTAACTCGAGAAGACCTGCTGCAACTCGAGAAAATCCAGGACGTTCTCCCCTCCAGGCGAGATGAGGCCCATTTCCGCTGAGGCGTTTCGAGGCTGATCACACCTCACCTCTGTAACTTCGAAAGGCTCCTTCACACCCTTGGTGCAAATCAAGAAGTTCCCCGACATACCCGTCTCCACTCGAGAGGAATCACGAGGGTCCCGCCAACATCCAGAGGAGCCCCGTTTCCGCCTCGTAGCTCGAGATGAGGGATCCTTTCCCTGCTTCGTCGGGAAAGAGTTCCCGGCGTTCCCGTCGCATCTCAAGAGGAGGCCCTCTCAACAGGAACGGCGAGAGGAACTCCAGGGTCGTGCCACCATTCCAAGAGTCCCCCAGATGTCTCAGTCCATTCCAGAGGAACCTCTTTTCCCTTCACCGGCTCGTCTTTCACGCCGAGGATCGACTCACACCAGGGTGGCACGTGGCACAGCCCTGTGGGAAAGCCTCGTGGGAAAGCCTCGAGGGACAGCCTCGAGGGAAAGCCACAGATCCCTTGATCCACGTGACAGGAAGCGTGACACTACTGCTGCAGCTCGGGAGGAAAGCGCACGTGCATGCCCCCACTCGAGACGAGGCCTGACTCCCCTGGGGAGACTCAGAAGCACCCCAAGATCCATGGCAACACTGGAGAGGAATCCTCAGGTTCCGGCCCCGACTCCACACAAGGACTGAGGCCCCGGCATGGACGGGAGAGGAATCCCGAGAGGTCCCCTAGCAACTCGCATGGGGACTGGCCTTTCCTGAGGCCACCAGAGCGGGTCCCTGAGGTCCCCGTCGTAACGCGAGAACACCTGCCGCAACTCGAGAAAATCCAGGAGGTTCTCCCCTCCAGGCGAGATGAGGCCCATTTCCGCTGAGGCGTCTCGAGTCTGATCACAACTCACCTCTGGAACTTCGAAAGGCTCCTTCACACCCTTGGTGCAAATCAAGAAGTTCCCCGACATGCCCGTCTCCACTCGAGAGGAATCACGAGGGTCCCTCCCACATCCAGAGGAGCCCCGTTTCCGCCTCGTAGCTCGAGATGAGGGATCCTTTCCCTGATTCGTCGGGAAAGAGTTCCCGGCCTTCCCGTCGCATCTCAAGAGGAGGCCCTCTCAACAGGAATGGCGAGAGGAACTCCAGGGTCGTGCCACCATTCCAAGAGTCCCCCAGATGTCTCAGTCCATTCCAGAGGAACCTCTTTTCCCTTCACCGGCTCGTCTTTCACGCCGAGGATCGACTCACACCAAGGTGGCACGTGACACAGCCCTGTGGCAAAGCCTCGTGGGAAAGCCTCGAGGGACAGCCTCGAGGGAAAGCCACAGATCCATTGATCCACGTGACAGGAAGCGTGACACTACTGCTACAGCTCGGGAGGAAAGCGCACGTGCATGCCCCCACTCGAGACGAGGCCTGACTCCCCTGGGGAGACTCAGAAGCACCCCAAGATCCATGGCAACACTGGAGAGGAATCCTCAGGTTCCGGCCCCGAATCCACACAAGGACTGAGGCCCCGGCATGGACGGCAGAGGAATCCCGAGAGGTCCCCTAGCAACTCGCATGGGGACTGGCCTTTCCTGAGGCCACCAGCGCGGGTAACTGAGGTCCCCGTCGTAACGCGAGAACACCTGCCGCAACTCGAGAAAATCCAGGAGGTTCTCCCCTCCAGGCGAGATGAGGCCCATTTCCGCTGAGGCGTCTCGAGGCTGATCACACCTCACCTCTGGCACTTCGAAAGGGTCCTTCACACCCTTGGTGCAAATCAAGAAGTTCCCCGACATGCCCGTCTCCACTCGAGAGGAATCACGAGGGTCCCTCCCACATCCAGAGGAGCCCCGTTTCCGCCTCGTAGCTCGAGATGAGGGATCCTTTCCCTGATTCGTCGGGAAAGAGTTCCCGGCCTTCCCGTCGCATCTCAAGAGGAGGCCCTCTCAACAGGAATGGCGAGAGGAACTCCAGGGTCGTGCCACCATTCCAAGAGTCCCCCAGATGTCTCAGTCCATTCCAGAGGAACCTCTTTTCCCTTCACCGGCTCGTCTTTCACGCCGAGGATCGACTCACACCAAGGTGGCACGTGACACAGCCCTGTGGGAAAGCCTCGTGGGAAAGCCTCGAGGGACAGCCTCGAGGGAAAGCCACAGATCCATTGATCCACGTGACAGGAAGCGTGACACTACTGCTACAGCTCGGGAGGAAAGCGCACGTGCATGCCCCCACTCGAGACGAGGCCTGACTCCCCTGGGGAGACTCAGAAGCACCCCAAGATCCATGGCAACACTGGAGAGGAATCCTCAGGTTCCGGCCCCGAATCCACACAAGGACTGAGGCCCCGGCATGGACGGCAGAGGAATCCCGAGAGGTCCCCTAGCAACTCGCATGGGGACTGGCCTTTCCTGAGGCCACCAGCGCGGGTAACTGAGGTCCCCGTCGTAACGCGAGAACACCTGCCGCAACTCGAGAAAATCCAGGAGGTTCTCCCCTCCAGGCGAGATGAGGCCCATTTCCGCTGAGGCGTCTCGAGGCTGATCACACCTCACCTCTGGCACTTCGAAAGGGTCCTTCACACCCTTGGTGCAAATCAAGAAGTTCCCCGACCTAGCCGTCTCCACTCGAGAGGAATCACGTGGGTCCCGCCCACATCCAGAGGAGCCCCGTTTCCGTCTCGTAGCTCGAGATGAGGGATCCTTTCCCTGCTTCGTCGGGAAAGAGTTCCCGGCGTTCCCGTCACATCTCAAGAGGAGGCCCTCTCAACAGGAACGGCGAGAGGAACTCCAGGGTCGTGCCACCATTCCAAGAGTCCCCCAGATGTCTCAGTCCGTTCCAGAGGAACCTCTTTTCCCTTCACCGGCTCGTCTTTTACGCCGAGGATCGACTCACACCAAGGTGGCAGGTGGCACAGCCCTGTGGGAAAGCCTCGTGGGAAAGCCTCGAGGGACAGCCTCGAGGGAAAGCCACAGATCCCTTGATCCACGTGACAGGAAGCGTGACACTACTGCTGGAGCTCGGGAGGAAAGCGCACGTGCATGCCCCCAGTCGAGACGAGGCTTGACTCCCTTGGGGAGACTCAGAAGCACCCCAAGATCCATGGCAACATTGGAGAGGAATCCTCAGGTTCCGGCCCCGACTCCACACAAGGACTGAGGCCCCGGCATGGACGGGAGAGGAATCCCGAGAGGTCCCCTAGCAACTCGCATGGGGACTGGCCTTTCCTGAGGCCACCAGAGCGGGTCCCTGAGGTCCCCGTCGTAACTCGAGAAGACCTGCTGCAACTCGAGAAAATCCAGGACGTTCTCCCCTCCAGGCGAGATGAGGCCCATTTCCGCTGAGGCGTTTCGAGGCTGATCACACCTCACCTCTGTAACTTCGAAAGGCTCCTTCACACCCTTGGTGCAAATCAAGAAGTTCCCCGACATACCCGTCTCCACTCGAGAGGAATCACGAGGGTCCCGCCAACATCCAGAGGAGCCCCGTTTCCGCCTCGTAGCTCGAGATGAGGGATCCTTTCCCTGCTTCGTCGGGAAAGAGTTCCCGGCGTTCCCGTCGCATCTCAAGAGGAGGCCCTCTCAACAGGAACGGCGAGAGGAACTCCAGGGTCGTGCCACCATTCCAAGAGTCCCCCAGATGTCTCAGTCCATTCCAGAGGAACCTCTTTTCCCTTCACCGGCTCGTCTTTCACGCCGAGGATCGACTCACACCAGGGTGGCACGTGGCACAGCCCTGTGGGAAAGCCTCGTGGGAAAGCCTCGAGGGACAGCCTCGAGGGAAAGCCACAGATCCCTTGATCCACGTGACAGGAAGCGTGACACTACTGCTGCAGCTCGGGAGGAAAGCGCACGTGCATGCCCCCACTCGAGACGAGGCCTGACTCCCCTGGGGAGACTCAGAAGCACCCCAAGATCCATGGCAACACTGGAGAGGAATCCTCAGGTTCCGGCCCCGACTCCACACAAGGACTGAGGCCCCGGCATGGACGGGAGAGGAATCCCGAGAGGTCCCCTAGCAACTCGCATGGGGACTGGCCTTTCCTGAGGCCACCAGAGCGGGTCCCTGAGGTCCCCGTCGTAACGCGAGAACACCTGCCGCAACTCGAGAAAATCCAGGAGGTTCTCCCCTCCAGGCGAGATGAGGCCCATTTCCGCTGAGGCGTTTCGAGGCTGATCACACCTCACTTCTGGAACTTCGAAAGGCTCCTTCACACCCTTGGTGCAAATCAAGAAGTTCCCCGACATACCCGTCTCCACTCGAGAGGAATCACGAGGGTCCCGCCCACATCCAGAGGAGCCCCGTTTCCGCCTCGTAGCTCGAGATGAGGGATCCTTTTCCTGCTTCGTCGGGAAAGAGTTCCCGGCCTTCCCGTCGCATCTCAAGAGGAGGCCCTCTCAACAGGAACGGCGAGAGGAACTCCAGGGTCGTGCCACCATTCCAAGAGTCCCCCAGATGTCTCAGTCCATTCCAGAGGAACCTCTTTTCCCTTCACCGGCTCGTCTTTCACGCCGAGGATCGACTCACACCAGGGTGGCACGTGGCACAGCCCTGTGGGAAAGCCTCGTGGGAAAGCCTCGAGGGACAGCCTCGAGGGAAAGCCACAGATCCCTTGATCCACGTGACAGGAAGCGTGACACTACTGCTGCAGCTCGGGAGGAAAGCGCACGTGCATGCCCCCACTCGAGACGAGGCCTGACTCCCCTGGGGAGACTCAGAAGCACCCCAAGATCCATGGCAACACTGGAGAGGAATCCTCAGGTTCCGGCCCCGACTCCACACAAGGACTGAGGCCCCGGCATGGACGGGAGAGGAATCCCGAGAGGTCCCCTAGCAACTCGCATGGGGACTGGCCTTTGCTGAGGCCACCAGAGCGGGTCCCTGTGGTCCCCGCCGTAACTCGAGAAGACCTGCCGCAACTCAAGAAAATCCAGGAGGTTCTCCCCTCCAGGCGAGATGAGGCCCATTTCCGCTGAGGCGTCTCGAGGCTGATCACACCTCACCTCTGGCACTTCGAAAGGGTCCTTCACACCCTTGGTGCAAATCAAGAAGTTCCCCGACCTAGCCGTCTCCACTCGAGAGGAATCACGTGGGTCCCGCCCACATCCAGAGGAGCCCCGTTTCCGTCTCGTAGCTCGAGATGAGGGATCCTTTCCCTGCTTCGTCGGGAAAGAGTTCCCGGCGTTCCCGTCACATCTCAAGAGGAGGCCCTCTCAACAGGAACGGCGAGAGGAACTCCAGGGTCGTGCCACCATTCCAAGAGTCCCCCAGATGTCTCAGTCCGTTCCAAAGGAACCTCTTTTCCCTTCACCGGCTCGTCTTTTACGCCGAGGATCGACTCACACCAAGGTGGCAGGTGGCACAGCCCTGTGGGAAAGCCTCGTGGGAAAGCCTCGAGGGACAGCCTCGAGGGAAAGCCACAGATCCCTTGATCCACGTGACAGGAAGCGTGACACTACTGCTGGAGCTCGGGAGGAAAGCGCACGTGCATGCCCCCACTCGAGACGAGGCCTGACTCCCTTGGGGAGACTCAGAAGCACCCCAAGATCCATGGCAACACTGGAGAGGAATCCTCAGGTTACGGCCCCAACTCCACACAAGGACTGAGGCCCCGGCATGGACGGGAGAGGAATCCCGAGAGGTCCCCTAGCAACTCGCATGGGGACTGGCCTTTCCTGAGGCCACCAGAGCGGGTCCCTGAGGTCCCCGTCGTAACTCGAGACGACCTGCCGCAACTCGAGAAAATCCAGGACGTTCTCCCCTCCAGGCGAGATGAGGCCCATTTCCGCTGAGGCGTCTCGAGGCTGATCACACCTCACCTCTGGAACTTCGAAAGGGTCCTTCACACCCTTGGTGCAAATCAAGAAGTTCCCCGACATACCCGTCTCCACTCGAGAGGAATCACGAGGGTCCCGCCCACATCCAGAGGAGCCCCGTTTCCGCCTCGTGGCTCGAGATGAGGGATCCTTTCCCTGCTTCTTCGGGAAAGAGTTCCCGGCGTTCCCGTCGCATCTCAAGAGGAGGCCCTCTCTACAGGAACGGCGAGAGGAACTCCAGGGTCGTGCCACCATTGCAAGAGTCCCCCATATGTCTCAGTCCATTCCAGAGGAACCTCTTTTCCCTTCACCGGCTCGTCTTTCACGCCGAGGATTGACTCACACCAAGGTGGCACGTGGCACAGCCCTGTGGGAAAGCCTCGTGGGAAAGCCTCGAGGGACAGCCTCGAGGGAAAGCCACAGATCCCTTGATCCACGTGACAGGAAGCGTGACACTACTGCTGCAGCTCGGGAGGAAAGCGCACGTGCATGCCCCCACTCGAGACGAGGCCTGACTCCCCTGGGGAGACTCAGAAGCACCCCAAGATCCATGGCAACACTGGAGAGGAATCCTCAGGTTCCGGCCCCGACTCCACACAAGGACTGAGGCCCCGGCATGGACGGGAGAGGAATCCCGAGAGGTCCCCTAGCAACTCGCATGGGGACTGGCCTTTCCTGAGGCCACCAGAGCGGGTCCCTTAGGTCCCCGTCGTAACGCGAGAACACCTGCCGCAACTCGAGAAAATCCAGGAGGTTCTCCCCTCCAGGCGAGATGAGGCCCATTTCCGCTGAGGCGTTTCGAGGCTGATCACACCTCACCTCTGGAACTTCGAAAGGCTCCTTCACACACTTGGTGCAAATCAAGAAGTTCCCCGACATACCCGTCTCCACTCGAGAGGAATCACGTGGGTCCCGCCCACATCCAGAGGAGCCCCGTTTCCGTCTCGTAGCTCGAGATGAGGGATCCTTTCCCTGCTTCGTCGGGAAAGAGTTCCCGGCGTTCCCGTCACATCTCAAGAGGAGGCCCTCTCAACAGGAACGGCGAGAGGAACTCCAGGGTCGTGCCACCATTCCAAGAGTCCCCCAGATGTCTCAGTCCATTCCAGAGGAACCTCTTTTCCCTTCACCGGCTCGTCTTTCACGCCGAGGATCGACTCACACCAAGGTGGCACGTGGCACAGCCCTGTGGGAAAGCCTCGTGGGAAAGCCTCGAGGGACAGCCTCGAGGGAAAGCCACAGATCCCTTGATCCACGTGACAGGAATCGTGACACTACTGCTGCAGCTCGGGAGGAAAGCGCACGTGCATGCCCCCACTCGAGACGAGGCCTGACTCCCCTGGGGAGACTCAGAAGCACCCCAAGATCCATGGCAACACTGGAGAGGAATCCTCAGGTTCCGGCCCCGACTCCACACAAGGACTGAGGCCCCGGCATGAACGGGAGTGGAATCGCGAGAGGTCCCCTAGCAACTCGCATGGGGACTGGCCTTTCCTGAGGCCACCAGAGCGGGTAACTGAGGTCCCCGTCGTAACGCGAGAACACCTGCGGCAACTCGAGAAAATCCAGGACGTTCTCCCCTCCAGGCGAGATGAGGCCCATTTCCGCTGAGGCGTCTCGAGGCTGATCACACCTCACCTCTGGAACTTCGAAAGGGTCCTTCACACCCTTGGTGCAAATCAAGAAGTTCCCCGACATACCCGTCTCCACTCGAGAGGAATCACGAGGGTCCCGCCCACATCCAGAGGAGCCCCGTTTCCGCCTCGTAGCTCGAGATGAGGGATCCTTTCCCTGCTTCGTCGGGAAAGAGTTCCCGGCGTTCCCGTCGCATCTCAAGAGGAGGCCCTCTCAACAGGAACGGCGAGAGGAACTCCAGGGTCGTGCCACCATTCCAAGAGTCCCCCAGATGTCTCAGTCCATTCCAGAGGAACCTCTTTTCCCTTCACCGGCTCGTCTTTCACGCCGAGGATCGACTCACCCCAAGGTGGCACGTGGCACAGCCCTGTGGGAAAGCCTCGTGGGAAAGCCTCGAGGGACAGCCTCGAGGGAAAGCCACAGATCCCTTGATCCACGTGACAGGAAGCGTGACACTACTGCTGCAGCTCGGGAGGAAAGCGCACGTGCATGCCCCCACTCGAGACGAGGCCTGACTCCCCTGGGGAGACTCAGAAGCACCCCAAGATCCATGGCAACACTGGAGAGGAATCCTCAGGTTCCGGCCCCGACTCCACACAAGGACTGAGGCCCCGGCATGGACGGGAGAGGAATCCCGAGAGGTCCCCTAGCAACTCGCATGGGGACTGGCCTTTGCTGAGGCCACCAGAGCGGGTCCCTGTGGTCCCCGCCGTAACTCGAGAAGACCTGCCGCAACTCAAGAAAATCCAGGAGGTTCTCCCCTCCAGGCGAGATGAGGCCCATTTCCGCTGAGGCGTCTCGAGGCTGATCACACCTCACCTCTGGCACTTCGAAAGGGTCCTTCACACCCTTGGTGCAAATCAAGAAGTTCCACGACCTAGCCGTCTCCACTCGAGAGGAATCACGTGGGTCCCGCCCACATCCAGAGGAGCCCCGTTTCCGTCTCGTAGCTCGAGATGAGGGATCCTTTCCCTGCTTCGTCGGGAAAGAGTTCCCGGCGTTCCCGTCACATCTCAAGAGGAGGCCCTCTCAACAGGAACGGCGAGAGGAACTCCAGGGTCGTGCCACCATTCCAAGAGTCCCCCAGATGTCTCAGTCCGTTCCAGAGGAACCTCTTTTCCCTTCACCGGCTCGTCTTTTACGCCGAGGATCGACTCACACCAAGGTGGCAGGTGGCACAGCCCTGTGGGAAAGCCTCGTGGGAAAGCCTCGAGGGACAGCCTCGAGGGAAAGCCACAGATCCCTTGATCCACGTGACAGGAAGCGTGACACTACTGCTGGAGCTCGGGAGGAAAGCTCACGTGCATGCCCCCAGTCGAGACGAGGCCTGACTCCCTTGGGGAGACTCAGAAGCACCCCAAGATCCATGGCAACATTGGAGAGCAATCCTCAGGTTCCGGCCCCGACTCCACACAAGGACTGAGGCCCCGGCATGGACGGGAGAGGAATCCCGAGAGGTCCCCTAGCAACTCGCATGGGGACTGGCCTTTCCTGAGGCCACCAGAGCGGGTCCCTGAGGTCCCCGTCGTAACTCGAGAAGACCTGCTGCAACTCGAGAAAATCCAGGACGTTCTCCCCTCCAGGCGAGATGAGGCCCATTTCCGCTGAGGCGTTTCGAGGCTGATCACACCTCACCTCTGTAACTTCGAAAGGCTCCTTCACACCCTTGGTGCAAATCAAGAAGTTCCCCGACATACCCGTCTCCACTCGAGAGGAATCACGAGGGTCCCGCCCACATCCAGAGGAGCCCCGTTTCCGCCTCGTAGCTCGAGATGAGGGATCCTTTCCCTGCTTCGTCGGGAAAGAGTTCCCGGCGTTCCCGTCGCATCTCAAGAGGAGGCCCTCTCAACAGGAACGGCGAGAGGAACTCCAGGGTCGTGCCACCATTCCAAGAGTCCCCCAGATGTCTCAGTCCATTCCAGAGGAACCTCTTTTCCCTTCACCGGCTCGTCTTTCACGCCGAGGATCGACTCACACCAGGGTGGCACGTGGCACAGCCCTGTGGGAAAGCCTCGTGGGAAAGCCTCGAGGGACAGCCTCGAGGGAAAGCCACAGATCCCTTGATCCACGTGACAGGAAGCGTGACACTACTGCTGCAGCTCGGGAGGAAAGCGCACGTGCATGCCCCCACTCGAGACGAGGCCTGACTCCCCTGGGGAGACTCAGAAGCACCCCAAGATCCATGGCAACACTGGAGAGGAATCCTCAGGTTCCGGCCCCGACTCCACACAAGGACTGAGGCCCCGGCATGGACGGGAGAGGAATCCCGAGAGGTCCCCTAGCAACTCGCATGGGGACTGGCCTTTGCTGAGGCCACCAGAGCGGGTCCCTGTGGTCCCCGCCGTAACTCGAGAAGACCTGCCGCAACTCAAGAAAATCCAGGAGGTTCTCCCCTCCAGGCGAGATGAGGCCCATTTCCGCTGAGGCGTCTCGAGGCTGATCACACCTCACCTCTGGCACTTCGAAAGGGTCCTTCACACCCTTGGTGCAAATCAAGAAGTTCCACGACCTAGCCGTCTCCACTCGAGAGGAATCACGTGGGTCCCGCCCACATCCAGAGGATCCCCGTTTCCGTCTCGTAGCTCGAGATGAGGGATCCTTTCCCTGCTTCGTCGGGAAAGAGTTCCCGGCGTTCCCGTCACATCTCAAGAGGAGGCCCTCTCAACAGGAACGGCGAGAGGAACTCCAGGGTCGTGCCACCATTCCAAGAGTCCCCCAGATGTCTCAGTCCGTTCCAGAGGAACCTCTTTTCCCTTCACCGGCTCGTCTTTTACGCCGAGGATCGACTCACACCAAGGTGGCAGGTGGCACAGCCCTGTGGGAAAGCCTCGTGGGAAAGCCTCGAGGGACAGCCTCGAGGGAAAGCCACAGATCCCTTGATCCACGTGACAGGAAGCGTGACACTACTGCTGGAGCTCGGGAGGAAAGCTCACGTGCATGCCCCCAGTCGAGACGAGGCCTGACTCCCTTGGGGAGACTCAGAAGCACCCCAAGATCCATCGCAACATTGGAGAGCAATCCTCAGGTTCCGGCCCCGACTCCACACAAGGACTGAGGCCCCGGCATGGACGGGAGAGGAATCCCGAGAGGTCCACTAGCAACTCGCATGGGGACTGGCCTTTCCTGAGGCCACCAGAGCGGGTCCCTGAGGTCCCCGTCGTAACTCGAGAAGACCTGCTGCAACTCGAGAAAATCCAGGACGTTCTCCCCTCCAGGCGAGATGAGGCCCATTTCCGCTGAGGCGTTTCGAGGCTGATCACACCTCACCTCTGTAACTTCGAAAGGCTCCTTCACACCCTTGGTGCAAATCAAGAAGTTCCCCGACATACCGGTCTCCACTCGAGAGGAATCACGAGGGTCCCGCCCACATCCAGAGGAGCCCCGTTTCCGCCTCGTAGCTCGAGATGAGGGATCCTTTCCCTGCTTCGTCGGGAAAGAGTTCCCGGCGTTCCCGTCGCATCTCAAGAGGAGGCCCTCTCAACAGGAACGGCGAGAGGAACTCCAGGGTCGTGCCACCATTCCAAGAGTCCCCCAGATGTCTCAGTCCATTCCAGAGGAACCTCTTTTCCCTTCACCGGCTCGTCTTTCACGCCGAGGATCGACTCACACCAGGGTGGCACGTGGCACAGCCCTGTGGGAAAGCCTCGTGGGAAAGCCTCGAGGGACAGCCTCGAGGGAAAGCCACAGATCCCTTGATCCACGTGACAGGAAGCGTGACACTACTGCTGCAGCTCGGGAGGAAAGCGCACGTGCATGCCCCCACTCGAGACGAGGCCTGACTCCCTTGGGGAGACTCAGAAGCACCCCAAGATCCATGGCAACACTGGAGAGGAATCCTCAGGTTCCGGCCCCGACTCCACACAAGGACTGAGGCCCCGGCATGGACGGGAGAGGAATCCCGAGAGGTCCCCTAGCAACTCGCATGGGGACTGGCCTTTCCTGAGGCCACCAGAGCGGGTCCCTGAGGTCCCCGTCGTAACGCGAGAACACCTGCCGCAACTCGAGAAAATCCAGGAGGTTCTCCCCTCCAGGCGAGATGAGGCCCATTTCCGCTGAGGCGTCTCGAGTCTGATCACAACTCACCTCTGGAACTTCGAAAGGCTCCTTCACACCCTTGGTGCAAATCAAGAAGTTCCCCGACATGCCCGTCTCCACTCGAGAGGAATCACGAGGGTCCCTCCCACATCCAGAGGAGCCCCGTTTCCGCCTCGTAGCTCGAGATGAGGGATCCTTTCCCTGATTCGTCGGGAAAGAGTTCCCGGCCTTCCCGTCGCATCTCAAGAGGAGGCCCTCTCAACAGGAATGGCGAGAGGAACTCCAGGGTCGTGCCACCATTCCAAGAGTCCCCCAGATGTCTCAGTCCATTCCAGAGGAACCTCTTTTCCCTTCACCGGCTCGTCTTTCACGCCGAGGATCGACTCACACCAAGGTGGCACGTGACACAGCCCTGTGGGAAAGCCTCGTGGGAAAGCCTCGAGGGACAGCCTCGAGGGAAAGCCACAGATCCATTGATCCACGTGACAGGAAGCGTGACACTACTGCTACAGCTCGGGAGGAAAGCGCACGTGCATGCCCCCACTCGAGACGAGGCCTGACTCCCCTGGGGAGACTCAGAAGCACCCCAAGATCCATGGCAACACTGGAGAGGAATCCTCAGGTTCCGGCCCCGAATCCACACAAGGACTGAGGCCCCGGCATGGACGGCAGAGGAATCCCGAGAGGTCCCCTAGCAACTCGCATGGGGACTGGCCTTTCCTGAGGCCACCAGCGCGGGTAACTGAGGTCCCCGTCGTAACGCGAGAACACCTGCCGCAACTCGAGAAAATCCAGGAGGTTCTCCCCTCCAGGCGAGATGAGGCCCATTTCCGCTGAGGCGTCTCGAGGCTGATCACACCTCACCTCTGGCACTTCGAAAGGGTCCTTCACACCCTTGGTGCAAATCAAGAAGTTCCCCGACCTAGCCGTCTCCACTCGAGAGGAATCACGTGGGTCCCGCCCACATCCAGAGGAGCCCCGTTTCCGTCTCGTAGCTCGAGATGAGGGATCCTTTCCCTGCTTCGTCGGGAAAGAGTTCCCGGCGTTCCCGTCACATCTCAAGAGGAGGCCCTCTCAACAGGAACGGCGAGAGGAACTCCAGGGTCGTGCCACCATTCCAAGAGTCCCCCAGATGTCTCAGTCCGTTCCAGAGGAACCTCTTTTCCCTTCACCGGCTCGTCTTTTACGCCGAGGATCGACTCACACCAAGGTGGCAGGTGGCACAGCCCTGTGGGAAAGCCTCGTGGGAAAGCCTCGAGGGACAGCCTCGAGGGAAAGCCACAGATCCCTTGATCCACGTGACAGGAAGCGTGACACTACTGCTGGAGCTCGGGAGGAAAGCGCACGTGCATGCCCCCAGTCGAGACGAGGCTTGACTCCCTTGGGGAGACTCAGAAGCACCCCAAGATCCATGGCAACATTGGAGAGGAATCCTCAGGTTCCGGCCCCGACTCCACACAAGGACTGAGGCCCCGGCATGGACGGGAGAGGAATCCCGAGAGGTCCCCTAGCAACTCGCATGGGGACTGGCCTTTCCTGAGGCCACCAGAGCGGGTCCCTGAGGTCCCCGTCGTAACTCGAGAAGACCTGCTGCAACTCGAGAAAATCCAGGACGTTCTCCCCTCCAGGCGAGATGAGGCCCATTTCCGCTGAGGCGTTTCGAGGCTGATCACACCTCACCTCTGTAACTTCGAAAGGCTCCTTCACACCCTTGGTGCAAATCAAGAAGTTCCCCGACATACCCGTCTCCACTCGAGAGGAATCACGAGGGTCCCGCCAACATCCAGAGGAGCCCCGTTTCCGCCTCGTAGCTCGAGATGAGGGATCCTTTCCCTGCTTCGTCGGGAAAGAGTTCCCGGCGTTCCCGTCGCATCTCAAGAGGAGGCCCTCTCAACAGGAACGGCGAGAGGAACTCCAGGGTCGTGCCACCATTCCAAGAGTCCCCCAGATGTCTCAGTCCATTCCAGAGGAACCTCTTTTCCCTTCACCGGCTCGTCTTTCACGCCGAGGATCGACTCACACCAGGGTGGCACGTGGCACAGCCCTGTGGGAAAGCCTCGTGGGAAAGCCTCGAGGGACAGCCTCGAGGGAAAGCCACAGATCCCTTGATCCACGTTACAGGAAGCGTGACACTACTGCTGCAGCTCGGGAGGAAAGCGCACGTGCATGCCCCCACTCGAGACGAGGCCTGACTCCCCTGGGGAGACTCAGAAGCACCCCAAGATCCATGGCAACACTGGAGAGGAATCCTCAGGTTCCGGCCCCGACTCCACACAAGGACTGAGGCCCCGGCATGGACGGGAGAGGAATCCCGAGAGGTCCCCTAGCAACTCGCATGGGGACTGGCCTTTCCTGAGGCCACCAGAGCGGGTCCCTGAGGTCCCCGTCGTAACGCGAGAACACCTGCCGCAACTCGAGAAAATCCAGGAGGTTCTCCCCTCCAGGCGAGATGAGGCCCATTTCCGCTGAGGCGTCTCGAGTCTGATCACAACTCACCTCTGGAACTTCGAAAGGCTCCTTCACACCCTTGGTGCAAATCAAGAAGTTCCCCGACATGCCCGTCTCCACTCGAGAGGAATCACGAGGGTCCCTCCCACATCCAGAGGAGCCCCGTTTCCGCCTCGTAGCTCGAGATGAGGGATCCTTTCCCTGATTCGTCGGGAAAGAGTTCCCGGCCTTCCCGTCGCATCTCAAGAGGAGGCCCTCTCAACAGGAATGGCGAGAGGAACTCCAGGGTCGTGCCACCATTCCAAGAGTCCCCCAGATGTCTCAGTCCATTCCAGAGGAACCTCTTTTCCCTTCACCGGCTCGTCTTTCACGCCGAGGATCGACTCACACCAAGGTGGCACGTGACACAGCCCTGTGGGAAAGCCTCGTGGGAAAGCCTCGAGGGACAGCCTCGAGGGAAAGCCACAGATCCATTGATCCACGTGACAGGAAGCGTGACACTACTGCTACAGCTCGGGAGGAAAGCGCACGTGCATGCCCCCACTCGAGACGAGGCCTGACTCCCCTGGGGAGACTCAGAAGCACCCCAAGATCCATGGCAACACTGGAGAGGAATCCTCAGGTTCCGGCCCCGAATCCACACAAGGACTGAGGCCCCGGCATGGACGGCAGAGGAATCCCGAGAGGTCCCCTAGCAACTCGCATGGGGACTGGCCTTTCCTGAGGCCACCAGCGCGGGTAACTGAGGTCCCCGTCGTAACGCGAGAACACCTGCCGCAACTCGAGAAAATCCAGGAGGTTCTCCCCTCCAGGCGAGATGAGGCCCATTTCCGCTGAGGCGTCTCGAGGCTGATCACACCTCACCTCTGGCACTTCGAAAGGGTCCTTCACACCCTTGGTGCAAATCAAGAAGTTCCCCGACCTAGCCGTCTCCACTCGAGAGGAATCACGTGGGTCCCGCCCACATCCAGAGGAGCCCCGTTTCCGTCTCGTAGCTCGAGATGAGGGATCCTTTCCCTGCTTCGTCGGGAAAGAGTTCCCGGCGTTCCCGTCACATCTCAAGAGGAGGCCCTCTCAACAGGAACGGCGAGAGGAACTCCAGGGTCGTGCCACCATTCCAAGAGTCCCCCAGATGTCTCAGTCCGTTCCAGAGGAACCTCTTTTCCCTTCACCGGCTCGTCTTTTACGCCGAGGATCGACTCACACCAAGGTGGCAGGTGGCACAGCCCTGTGGGAAAGCCTCGTGGGAAAGCCTCGAGGGACAGCCTCGAGGGAAAGCCACAGATCCCTTGATCCACGTGACAGGAAGCGTGACACTACTGCTGGAGCTCGGGAGGAAAGCGCACGTGCATGCCCCCAGTCGAGACGAGGCTTGACTCCCTTGGAGAGACTCAGAAGCACCCCAAGATCCATGGCAACATTGGAGAGGAATCCTCAGGTTCCGGCCCCGACTCCACACAAGGACTGAGGCCCCGGCATGGACGGGAGAGGAATCCCGAGAGGTCCCCTAGCAACTCGCATGGGGACTGGCCTTTCCTGAGGCCACCAGAGCGGGTCCCTGAGGTCCCCGTCGTAACTCGAGAAGACCTGCTGCAACTCGAGAAAATCCAGGACGTTCTCCCCTCCAGGCGAGATGAGGCCCATTTCCGCTGAGGCGTTTCGAGGCTGATCACACCTCACCTCTGTAACTTCGAAAGGCTCCTTCACACCCTTGGTGCAAATCAAGAAGTTCCCCGACATACCCGTCTCCACTCGAGAGGAATCACGAGGGTCCCGCCAACATCCAGAGGAGCCCCGTTTCCGCCTCGTAGCTCGAGATGAGGGATCCTTTCCCTGCTTCGTCGGGAAAGAGTTCCCGGCGTTCCCGTCGCATCTCAAGAGGAGGCCCTCTCAACAGGAACGGCGAGAGGAACTCCAGGGTCGTGCCACCATTCCAAGAGTCCCCCAGATGTCTCAGTCCATTCCAGAGGAACCTCTTTTCCCTTCACCGGCTCGTCTTTCACGCCGAGGATCGACTCACACCAGGGTGGCACGTGGCACAGCCCTGTGGGAAAGCCTCGTGGGAAAGCCTCGAGGGACAGCCTCGAGGGAAAGCCACAGATCCCTTGATCCACGTGACAGGAAGCGTGACACTACTGCTGCAGCTCGGGAGGAAAGCGCACGTGCATGCCCCCACTCGAGACGAGGCCTGACTCCCCTGGGGAGACTCAGAAGCACCCCAAGATCCATGGCAACACTGGAGAGGAATCCTCAGGTTCCGGCCCCGACTCCACACAAGGACTGAGGCCCCGGCATGGACGGGAGAGGAATCCCGAGAGGTCCCCTAGCAACTCGCATGGGGACTGGCCTTTCCTGAGGCCACCAGAGCGGGTCCCTGAGGTCCCCGTCGTAACGCGAGAACACCTGCCGCAACTCGAGAAAATCCAGGAGGTTCTCCCCTCCAGGCGAGATGAGGCCCATTTCCGCTGAGGCGTCTCGAGTCTGATCACACCTCACCTCTGGAACTTCGAAAGGCTCCTTCACACCCTTGGTGCAAATCAAGAAGTTCCCCGACATACCCGTATCCACTCGAGAGGAATCACGAGGGTCCCTCCCACATCCAGAGGAGCCCCGTTTCCGCCTCGTAGCTCGAGATGAGGGATCCTTTCCCTGATTCGTCGGGAAAGAGTTCCCGGCTTTCCCGTCGCATCTCAAGAGGAGGCCCTCTCAACAGGAATGGCGAGAGGAACTCCAGGGTCGTGCCACCATTCCAAGAGTCCCCCAGATGTCTCAGTCCATTCCAGAGGAACCTCTTTTCCCTTCACCGGCTCGTCTTTCACGCCGAGGATCGACTCACACCAAGGTGGCACGTGGCACAGCCCTGTGGGAAAGCCTCGTGGGAAAGCCTCGAGGGACAGCCTCGAGGGAAAGCCACAGATCCATTGATCCTCGTGACAGGAAGCGTGACACTACTGCTACAGCTCGGGAGGAAAGCGCACGTGCATGACCCCACTCGAGACGAGGCCTGACTCCCCTGGGGAGACTCAGAAGCACCCCAAGATCCATGGCAACACTGGAGAGGAATCCTCAGGTTCCGGCCCCGACTCCACACAAGGACTGAGGCCCCGGCATGGACGGCAGAGGAATCCCGAGAGGTCCCCTAGCAACTCGCATGGGGACTGGCCTTTCCTGAGGCCACCAGCGCGGGTAACTGAGGTCCCCGTCGTAACGCGAGAACACCTGCCGCAACTCGAGAAAATCCAGGAGGTTCTCCCCTCCAGGCGAGATGAGGCCCATTTCCGCTGAGGCGTCTCGAGGCTGATCACACCTCACCTCTGGAACTTCGAAAGGGTCCTTCACACCCTTGGTGCAAATCAAGAAGTTCCCCGACATACCCGTCTCCACTCGAGAGGAATCACGAGGGTCCCGCCCACATCCAGAGGAGCCCCGTTTCCGCCTCGTAGCTCGAGATGAGGGATCCTTTCCCTGCTTCGTCGGGAAAGAGTTCCCGGCGTTCCCGTCGCATCTCAAGAGGAGGCCCTCTCAACAGGAACGGCGAGAGGAACTCCAGGGTCGTGCCACCATTCCAAGAGTCCCCCAGATGTCTCAGTCCATTCCAGAGGAACCTCTTTTCCCTTCACCGGCTCGTCTTTCACGCCGAGGATCGACTCACACCAAGGTGGCACGTGGCACAGCCCTGTGGGAAAGCCTCGTGGGAAAGCCTCGAGGGACAGCCTCGAGGGAAAGCCACAGATCCCTTGATCCACGTGACAGGAAGCGTGACACTACTGCTGCAGCTCGGGAGGAAAGCGCACGTGCATGCCCCCACTCGAGACGAGGCCTGACTCCCCTGGGGAGACTCAGAAGCACCCCAAGATCCATGGCAACACTGGAGAGGAATCCTCAGGTTCCGGCCCCGACTCCACACAAGGACTGAGGCCCCGGAATGAACGGGAGTGGAATCGCGAGAGGTCCCCTAGCAACTCGCATGGGGACTGGCCTTTCCTGAGGCCACCAGAGCGGGTAACTGAGGTCCCCGTCGTAACGCGAGAACACCTGCCGCAACTCAAGAAAATCCAGGAGGTTCTCCCCTCCAGGCGAGATGAGGCCCATTTCCGCTGAGGCGTCTCGAGGCTGATCACACCTCACCTCTGGAACTTCGAAAGGGTCCTTCACACCCTTGGTGCAAATCAAGAAGTTCCCCGACATACCCGTCTCCACTCGAGAGGAATCACGAGGGTCCCGCCCACATCCAGAGGAGCCCCGTTTCCGCCTCGTAGCTCGAGATGAGGGATCCTTTCCCTGCTTCGTCGGGAAAGAGTTCCCGGCGTTCCCGTCGCATCTCAAGAGGAGGCCCTCTCAACAGGAACGGCGAGAGGAACTCCAGGGTCGTGCCACCATTCCAAGAGTCCCCCAGATGTCTCAGTCCATTCCAGAGGAACCTCTTTTCCCTTCACCGGCTCGTCTTTCACGCCGAGGATCGACTCACACCAAGGTGGCACGTGGCACAGCCCTGTGGGAAAGCCTCGTGGGAAAGCCTCGAGGGACAGCCTTGAGGGAAAGCCACAGATCCCTTGATCCACGTGACAGGAAGCGTGACACTACTGCTGTAGCTCGGGAGGAAAGCGCACGTGCATGCCCCCACTCGAGACGAGGCCTGACTCCCCTGGGGAGACTCAGAAGCACCCCAAGATCCATGGCAACACCGGAGAGGAATCCTCAGGTTCCGTCCCCGACTCCACACAAGGACTGAGGCCCCGGCATGGACGGGAGAGGAATCCCGAGAGGTCCCCTAGCAACTCGCATGGGGACTGGCCTTTCCTGAGGCCACCAGAGCGTGTCCCTGAGGTCCCCGTCGTAACTCGAGAAGACCTGCCGCAACTCGAGAAAATCCAGTAGGTTCTCCCCTCCAGGCGAGATAAGGCCCATTTCCGCTGAGGCGTCTCGAGGCTGATCACACCTCACCTCTGGAATTTCGAAAGGCTCCTTCACACCCTTGGTGCAAATCAAGAATTTCCCCGACATACCCGTCTCCACTCGAGAGGAATCACGAGGGTCCCGCCCACATCCAGAGGAGCCCCGTTTCCGCCTCGTAGCTCGAGATGAGGGATCCTTTCCCTGCTTCGTCGGGAAAGATTTCCCGGCGTTCCCGTCGCATCTCAAGAGGAGGCCCTCTCAACAGGACCGGCGAGAGGAACTCCAGGGTCGGGCCACCATTCCAAGAGTCCCCCAGATGTCTCAGTCCATTCCAGAGGAACCTCTTTTCCCTTCACCGGCTCGTCTTTCACGCCGAGGATCGACTCACACCAAGGTGGCACGTGGCACAGCCCTGTGGGAAAGCCTCGTGGGAAAGCCTCGAGGGACAGCCTCGAGGGAAAGCCACAGATCCCTTGATCCACGTGACAGGAAGCGTGACACTACTGCTGCAGCTCGGGAGGAAAGCGCACGTGCATGCCCCCACACGAGACGAGGCCTGACTCCCCTGGGGAGACTCAGAAGCACCCCAAGATCCATGGCAACACTGGAGAGGAATCCTCAGGTTCCGGCCCCGACTCCACACAAGGACTGAGGCCCCGGCATGGACGGGAGAGGAATCCCGAGAGGTCCCCTAGCAACTCGCATGGGGACTGGCCTTTGCTGAGGCCACCAGAGCGGGTCCCTGTGGTCCCCGCCGTAACTCGAGAAGACCTGCCACAACTCAAGAAAATCCAGGAGGTTCTCCCCTCCAGGCGAGATGAGGCCCATTTCCGCTGAGGCGTCTCGAGGCTGATCACACCTCACCTCTGGCACTTCGAAAGGGTCCTTCACACCCTTGGTGCAAATCAAGAAGTTCCCCGACCTAGCCGTCTCCACTCGAGAGGAATCACGTGGGTCCCGCCCACATCCAGAGGAGCCCCGTTTCCGTCTCGTAGCTCGAGATGAGGGATCCTTTCCCTGTTTCGTCGGGAAAGAGTTCCCGGCGTTCCCGTCGCATCTCAAGAGGAGGCCCTCTCAACAGGAACGGCGAGAGAAACTCCAGGGTCGTGCCACCATTCCAAGAGTCCCCCAGATGTCTCAGTCCGTTCCAGAGGAACCTCTTTTCCCTTCACCGGCTCGTCTTTCACGCCGAGGATCGACTCACACCAAGGTGGCACGTGGCACAGCCCTGTGGGAAAGCCTCGTGGGAAAGCCTCGAGGGACAGCCTCGAGGGAAAGCCACAGATCCCTTGATCCACGTGACAGGAAGCGTGACACTACTGCTGCAGCTCGGGAGGAAAGCGCACGTGCATGCCCCCACTCGAGACGAGGCCTGACTCCCTTGGGGAGACTCAGAAGCACCCCAAGATCCATGGCAACACTGGAGAGGAATCCTCAGGTTCCGGCCCCGACTCCACACAAGGACTGAGGCCCCGGCATGGACGGGAGAGGAATCCCGAGAGGTCCCCTAGCAATTCGCATGGGGACTGGCCTTTCCTGAGGCCACCAGAGCGGGTCCCTGAGGTCCCCGTCGTAAATCGAGAAGACCTGCCGCAACTCGAGAAAATCCAGGACGTTCTCCCCTCCAGGCGAGATGAGGCCCATTTCCGCTGAGGCGTCTCGAGGCTGATCACACCTCACCTCTGGAACTTCGAAAGGCTCCTTCACACCCTTGGTGCAAATCAAGAAGTTCCCCGACATACCCGTCTCCACTCGAGAGGAATCACGAGGGTCCCGCCCACATCCAGAGGTGCCCCGTTTCCGCCTCCTAGCTCGAGATGAGGGATCCTTTCCCTGCTTCGTCGGGAAAGAGTTCCCGGCGTTCCCGTCGCATCTCAAGAGGAGGCCCTCTCTACAGGAACGGCGAGAGGAACTCCAGGGTCGTGCCACCATTCCAAGAGTCCCCCAGATGTCTCAGTCCATTCCAGAGGAACCTCTTTTCCCTTCACCGGCTCGTCTTTCACGCCGAGGATCGACTCACACCAAGGTGGCACGTGGCACAGCCCTGTGGGAAAGCCTCGTGGGAAAGCCTCGAGGGACAGCCTCGAGGGAAAGCCACAGATCCCTTGATCCTCGTGACAGGAAGCGTGACACTACTGCTGCAGCTCGGGAGGAAAGCGCACGTGCATGCCCCCACTCGAGACGAGGCCTGACTCCCCTGGGGAGACTCAGAAGCACCCCAAGATCCATGGCAACACTGGAGAGGAATCCTCAGGTTCCGGCCCCGACTCCACACAAGGACTGAGGCCCCGGCATGGACGGCAGAGGAATCCCGAGAGGTCCCCTAGCAACTCGCATGGGGACTGGCCTTTCCTGAGGCCACCAGAGCGGGTCCCTGAGGTCCCCGTCGTAACTCGAGAAGACCTGCCGCAACTCGAGAAAATCCAGGACGTTCTCCCCTCCAGGCGAGATGAGGCCCATTTCCGCTGAGGCGTCTCGAGGCTGATCACACCTCACCTCTGGCACTTCGAAAGGGTCCTTCACACCCTTGGTGCAAATCAAGAAGTTCCCCGACCTAGCCGTCTCCACTCGAGAGGAATCACGTGGGTCCCGCCCACATCCAGAGGAGCCCCGTTTCCGTCTCGTAGCTCGAGATGAGGGATCCTTTCCCTGCTTCGTCGGGAAAGAGTTCCCGGCGTTCCCGTCGCATCTCAAGAGGAGGCCCTCTCAACAGGAACGGCGAGAGGAACTCCAGGGTCGTGCCACCATTCCAAGAGTCCCCCAGATATCTCAGTCCGTTCCAGAGGAACCTCTTTTCCCTTCACCGGCTCGTCTTTCACGCCGAGGATCGACTCACACCAAGGTGGCACGTGGCACAGCCCTGTGGGAAAGCCTCGTGGGAAAGCCTCGAGGGACAGCCTCGAGGGAAAGCCACAGATCCCTTGATCCACGTGACAGGAAGCGTGACACTACTGCTGCAGCTCGGGAGGAAAGCGCACGTGCATGCCCCCACTCGAGACGAGGCCTGACTCCCTTGGGGAGACTCAGAAGCACCCCAAGATCCATGGCAACACTGGAGAGGAATCCTCAGGTTCCGGCCCCGACTCCACACAAGGACTGAGGCCCCGGCATGGACGGCAGAGGAATCCCGAGAGGTCCCCTAGCAACTCGCATGGGGACTGGCCTTTCCTGAGGCCACCAGAGCGGGTCCCTGAGGTCCCCGTCGTAACTCGAGAAGACCTGCCGCAACTCGAGAAAATCCAGGACGTTCTCCCCTCCAGGCGAGATGAGGCCCATTTCCGCTGAGGCGTCTCGAGGCTGATCACACCTCACCTCTGGAACTTCGAAAGGCTCCTTCACACCCTTGGTGCAAATCAAGAAGTTCCCCGACATACCCGTCTCCACTCGAGAGGAATCACGAGGGTCCCGCCCACATCCAGAGGAGCCCCGTTTCCGCCTCGTAGCTCGAGATGAGGGATCCTTTCCCTGCTTCTTCGGGAAAGAGTTCCCGGCGTTCCCGTCGCATCTCAAGAGGAGGCCCTCTCAACAGGAACGGCGAGAGGAACTCCAGGGTCGTGCCACCATTCCAAGAGTCCCCCAGATGTCTCAGTCCATTCCAGAGGAACCTCTTTTCCCTTCACCGGCTCGTCTTTCACGCCGAGGATCGACTCACACCAAGGTGGCACGTGGCACAGCCCTGTGGGAAAGCCTCGTGGGAAAGCCTCGAGGGACAGCCTCGAGGGAAAGCCACAGATCCCTTGATCCTCGTGACAGGAAGCGTGACACTACTGCTGCAGCTCGGGAGGAAAGCGCACGTGCATGCCCCCACTCGAGACGAGGCCTGACTCCCCTGGGGAGACTCAGAAGCACCCCAAGATCCATGGCAACACTGGAGAGGAATCCTCAGGTTCCGGCCCCGACTCCACACAAGGACTGAGGCCCCGGCATGGACGGGAGAGGAATCCCGAGAGGTCCCCTAGCAACTCGCATGGGGACTGGCCTTTCCTGAGGCCACCAGAGCGTGTCCCTGAGGTCCCCGTCGTAACTCGAGAAGACCTGCCGCAACTCGAGAAAATCCAGGAGGTTCTCCCCTCCAGGCGAGATAAGGCCCATTTCCGCTGAGGCGACTCGAGGCTGATCACACCTCACCTCTGGAATTTCGAAAGGCTCCTTCACACCCTTGGTGCAAATCAAGAAGTTCCCCGACATACCCGTCTCCACTCGAGAGGAATCACGAGGGTCCCGCCCACATCCAGAGGAGCCCCGTTTCCGCCTCGTAGCTCGAGATGAGGGATCCTTTCCCTGCTTCGTCGGGAAAGAGTTCCCGGCGTTCCCGTCGCATCTCAAGAGGAGGCCCTCTCAACAGGACCGGCGAGAGGAACTCCAGGGTCGTGCCACCATTCCAAGAGTCCCCCAGATGTCTCAGTCCATTCCAGAGGAACCTCTTTTCCCTTCACCGGCTCGTCTTTCACGCCGAGGATCGACTCACACCAAGGTGGCACGTGGCACAGCCCTGTGGGAAAGCCTCGTGGGAAAGCCTCGAGGGACAGCCTCGAGGGAAAGCCACAGATCCCTTGATCCACGTGACAGGAAGCGTGACACTACTGCTGCAGCTCGGGAGGAAAGCGCACGTGCATGCCCCCACTCGAGACGAGGCCTGACTCCCTTGGGGAGACTCAGAAGCACCCCAAGATCCATGGCAACACTGGAGAGGAATCCTCAGGTTCCGGCCCCGACTCCACACAAGGACTGAGGCCCCGGCATGGACGGGAGAGGAATCCCGAGAGGTCCCCTAGCAACTCGCATGGGGACTGGCCTTTCCTGAGGCCACCAGAGCGGGTCCCTGAGGTCCCCGTCGTAACTCGAGAAGACCTGCCGCAACTCGAGAAAATCCAGGACGTTCTCCCCTCCAGGCGAGATGAGGCCCATTTCCGCTGAGGCGTCTCGAGGCTGATCACACCTCACCTCTGGAACTTCGAAAGGCTCCTTCACACCCTTGGTGCAAATCAAGAAGTTCCCCGACATACCCGTCTCCACTCGAGAGGAATCACGAGGGTCCCGCCCACATCCAGAGGAGCCCCGTTTCCGCCTCGTAGCTCGAGATGAGGGATCCTTTCCCTGCTTCTTCAGGAAAGAGTTCCCGGCGTTACCGTCGCATCTCAAGAGGAGGCCCTCTCTACAGGAACGGCGAGAGGAACTCCAGGGTCGTGCCACCATTCCAAGAGTCCCCCAGATGTCTCAGTCCATTCCAGAGGAACCTCTTTTCCCTTCACCGGCTCGTCTTTCACGCCGAGGATCGACTCACACCAAGGTGGCACGTGGCACAGCCCTGTGGGAAAGCCTCGTGGGAAAGCCTCGAGGGACAGCCTCGAGGGAAAGCCACAGATCCCTTCATCCTCGTGACAGGAAGCGTGACACTACTGCTGCAGCTCGGGAGGAAAGCGCACGTGCATGCCCCCACTCGAGACGAGGCCTGACTCCCCTGGGGAGACTCAGAAGCACCCCAAGATCCATGGCAACACTGGAGAGGAATCCTCAGGTTCCGGCCCCGACTCCACACAAGGACTGAGGCCCCGGCATGGACGGCAGAGGAATCCTGAGAGGTCCCCTAGCAACTCGCATGGGGACTGGCCTTTCCTGAGGCCACCAGAGCGGGTCCCTGAGGTCCCCGTCGTAACGCGAGAACACCTGCCGCAACTCGAGAAAATCCAGGAGGTTCTCCCCTCCAGGCGAGATGAGGCCCATTTCCGCTGAGGCGTCTCGAGGCTGATCACACCTCACCTCTGGAACTTCGAAAGGCTCCTTCACACCCTTGGTGCAAATCAAGAAGTTACCCGACATACCCGTCTCCACTCGAGAGGAATCACGAGGGTCCCTCCCACATCCAGAGGAGCCCCGTTTCCGCCTCGTAGCTCGAGATGAGGGATCCTTTCCCTGCTTCGTCGGGAAAGAGTTCCCGGCGTTCCCGTCGCATCTCAAGAGGAGGCCCTCTCAACAGGAACGGCGAGAGGAACTCCAGGGTCGTGCCACCATTCCAAGAGTCCCCCAGATGTCTCAGTCCATTCCAGAGGAACCTCTTTTCCCTTCACCGGCTCGTCTTTCACGCCGAGGATCGACTCACACCAAGGTGGCACGTGGCACAGCCCTGTGGGAAAGCCTCGTGGGAAAGCCTCGAGGGACAGCCTCGAGGGAAAGCCACAGATCCCTTGATCCACGTGACAGGAAGCGTGACACTACTGCTGCAGCTCGGGAGGAAAGCGCACGTGCATGCCCCCACACGAGACGAGGCCTGACTCCCCTGGGGAGACTCAGAAGCACCCCAAGATCCATGGCAACACTGGAGAGGAATCCTCAGGTTCCGGCCCCGACTCCACACAAGGACTGAGGCCCCGGCATGGACGGGAGAGGAATCCCGAGAGGTCCCCTAGCAACTCGCATGGGGACTGGCCTTTCCTGAGGCCACCAGAGCGGGTCCCTGAGGTCCCCGTCGTAACTCGAGAAGACCTGCCGCAACTCGAGAAAATCCAGGAGGTTCTCCCCTCCAGGCGAGATGAGGCCCATTTCCGCTGAGGCGTCTCGAGGCTGATCACACCTCACCTCTGGAACTTCGAAAGGGTCCTTCACACCCTTGGTGCAAATCAAGAAGTTCCCCGACATACCCGTCTCCACTCGAGAGGAATCACGAGGGTCCCGCCCACATCCAGAGGAGCCCCGTTTCCGCCTCGTGGCTCGAGATGAGGGATCCTTTCCCTGCTTCTTCGGGAAAGAGTTCCCGGCGTTCCCGTCGCATCTCAAGAGGAGGCCCTCTCTACAGGAACGGCGAGAGGAACTCCAGGGTCGTGCCACCATTCCAAGAGTCCCCCAGATGTCTCAGTCCATTCCAGAGGAACCTCTTTTCCCTTCACCGGCTCGTCTTTCACGCCGAGGATCGACTCACACCAAGGTGGCACGTGGTACAGCCCTGTGGGAAAGCCTCGTGGGAAAGCCTCGAGGGACAGCCTCGAGGGAAAGCCACAGATCCCTTCATCCTCGTGACAGGAAGCGTGACACTACTGCTGCAGCTCGGGAGGAAAGCGCACGTGCATGCCCCCACTCGAGACGAGGCCTGACTCCCCTGGGGAGACTCAGAAGCACCCCAAGATCCATGGCAACACTGGAGAGGAATCCTCAGGTTCCGGCCCCGAATCCACACAAGGACTGAGGCCCCGGCATGGACGGCAGAGGAATCCCGAGAGGTCCCCTAGCAACACGCATGGGGACTGGCCTTTCCTGAGGCCACCAGAGCGGGTCCCTGAGGTCCCCGTCGTAACGCGAGAACACCTGCCGCAACTCGAGAAAATCCAGGAGGTTCTCCCCTCCAGGCGAGATGAGGCCCATTTCCGCTGAGGCGTCTCGAGGCTGATCACACCTCACCTCTGGAACTTCGAAAGGGTCCTTCACACCCTTGGTGCAAATCAAGAAGTTCCCCGACATACCCGTCTCCACTCAAGAGGAATCACGAGGGTCCCGCCCACATCCAGAGGAGCCCCGTTTCCGCCTCGTAGCTCGAGATGAGGGATCCTTTCCCTGCTTCGTCGGGAAAGAGTTCCCGGCGTTCCCGTCGCATCTCAAGAGGAGGCCCTCTCAACAGGAACGGCGAGAGGAACTCCAGGGTCGTGCCACCATTCCAAGAGTCCCCCAGATGTCTCAGTCCATTCCAGAGGAACCTCTTTTCCCTTCACCGGCTCGTCTTTCACGCCGAGGATCGACTCACACCAAGGTGGCACGTGGCACAGCCCTGTGGGAAAGCCTCGTGGGAAAGCCTCGAGGGACAGCCTCGAGGGAAAGCCACAGATCCCTTGATCCACGTGACAGGAAGCGTGACACTACTGCTGCAGCTCGGGAGGAAAGCGCACGTGCATGCCCCCACTCGAGACGAGGCCTGACTCCCCTGGGGAGACTCAGAAGCACCCCAAGATCCATGGCAACACTGGAGAGGAATCCTCAGGTTCCGGCCCCGACTCCACACAAGGACTGAGGCCCCGGCATGGACGGGAGAGGAATCCCGAGAGGTCCCCTAGCAACTCGCATGGGGACTGGCCTTTGCTGAGGCCACCAGAGCGGGTCCCTGTGGTCCCCGCCGTAACTCGAGAAGACCTGCCACAACTCAAGAAAATCCAGGAGGTTCTCCCCTCCAGGCGAGATGAGGCCCATTTCCGCTGAGGCGTCTCGAGGCTGATCACACCTCACCTCTGGCACTTCGAAAGGGTCCTTCACACCCTTGGTGCAAATCAAGAAGTTCCCCGACCTAGCCGTCTCCACTCGAGAGGAATCACGTGGGTCCCGCCCACATCCAGAGGAGCCCCGTTTCCGTCTCGTAGCTCGAGATGAGGGATCCTTTCCCTGCTTCGTCGGGAAAGAGTTCCCGGCGTTCCCGTCGCATCTCAAGAGGAGGCCCTCTCAACAGGAACGGCGAGAGGAACTCCAGGGTCGTGCCACCATTCCAAGAGTCCCCCAGATGTCTCAGTCCGTTCCAGAGGAACCTCTTTTCCCTTCACCGGCTCGTCTTTCACGCCGAGGATCGACTCACACCAAGGTGGCACGTGGCACAGCCCTGTGGGAAAGCCTCGTGGGAAAGCCTCGAGGGACAGCCTCGAGGGAAAGCCACAGATCCCTTGATCCACGTGACAGGAAGCGTGACACTACTGCTGCAGCTCGGGAGGAAAGCGCACGTGCATGCCCCCACTCGAGACGAGGCCTGACTCCCTTGGGGAGACTCAGAAGCACCCCAAGATCCATGGCAACACTGGAGAGGAATCCTCAGGTTCCGGCCCCGACTCCACACAAGGACTGAGGCCCCGGCATGGACGGGAGAGGAATCCCGAGAGGTCCCCTAGCAACTCGCATGGGGACTGGCCTTTCCTGAGGCCACCAGAGCGGGTCCCTGAGGTCCCCGTCGTAAATCGAGAAGACCTGCCGCAACTCGAGAAAATCCAGGACGTTCTCCCCTCCAGGCGAGATGAGGCCCATTTCCGCTGAGGCGTCTCGAGGCTGATCACACCTCACCTCTGGAACTTCGAAAGGCTCCTTCACACCCTTGGTGCAAATCAAGAAGTTCCCCGACATACCCGTCTCCACTCGAGAGGAATCACGAGGGTCCCGCCCACATCCAGAGGAGCCCCGTTTCCGCCTCGTAGCTCGAGATGAGGGATCCTTTCCCTGCTTCGTCGGGAAAGAGTTCCCGGCGTTCCCGTCGCATCTCAAGAGGAGGCCCTCTCTACAGGAACGGCGAGAGGAACTCCAGGGTCGTGCCACCATTCCAAGAGTCCCCCAGATGTCTCAGTCCATTCCAGAGGAACCTCTTTTCCCTTCACCGGCTCGTCTTTCACGCCGAGGATCGACTCACACCAAGGTGGCACGTGGCACAGCCCTGTGGGAAAGCCTCGTGGGAAAGCCTCGAGGGACAGCCTCGAGGGAAAGCCACAGATCCCTTGATCCTCGTGACAGGAAGCGTGACACTACTGCTGCAGCTCGGGAGGAAAGCGCACGTGCATGCCCCCACTCGAGACGAGGCCTGACTCCCCTGGGGAGACTCAGAAGCACCCCAAGATCCATGGCAACACTGGAGAGGAATCCTCAGGTTCCGGCCCCGACTCCACACAAGGACTGAGGCCCCGGCATGGACGGCAGAGGAATCCCGAGAGGTCCCCTAGCAACTCGCATGGGGACTGGCCTTTCCTGAGGCCACCAGAGCGGGTCCCTGAGGTCCCCGTCGTAACTCGAGAAGACCTGCCGCAACTCGAGAAAATCCAGGACGTTCTCCCCTCCAGGCGAGATGAGGCCCATTTCCGCTGAGGCGTCTCGAGGCTGATCACACCTCACCTCTGGCACTTCGAAAGGGTCCTTCACACCCTTGGTGCAAATCAAGAAGTTCCCCGACCTAGCCGTCTCCACTCGAGAGGAATCACGTGGGTCCCGCCCACATCCAGAGGAGCCCCGTTTCCGTCTCGTAGCTCGAGATGAGGGATCCTTTCCCTGCTTCGTCGGGAAAGAGTTCCCGGCGTTCCCGTCGCATCTCAAGAGGAGGCCCTCTCAACAGGAACGGCGAGAGGAACTCCAGGGTCGTGCCACCATTCCAAGAGTCCCCCAGATATCTCAGTCCGTTCCAGAGGAACCTCTTTTCCCTTCACCGGCTCGTCTTTCACGCCGAGGATCGACTCACACCAAGGTGGCACGTGGCACAGCCCTGTGGGAAAGCCTCGTGGGAAAGCCTCGAGGGACAGCCTCGAGGGAAAGCCACAGATCCCTTGATCCACGTGACAGGAAGCGTGACACTACTGCTGCAGCTCGGGAGGAAAGCGCACGTGCATGCCCCCACTCGAGACGAGGCCTGACTCCCTTGGGGAGACTCAGAAGCACCCCAAGATCCATGGCAACACTGGAGAGGAATCCTCAGGTTCCGGCCCCGACTCCACACAAGGACTGAGGCCCCGGCATGGACGGCAGAGGAATCCCGAGAGGTCCCCTAGCAACTCGCATGGGGACTGGCCTTTCCTGAGGCCACCAGAGCGGGTCCCTGAGGTCCCCGTCGTAACTCGAGAAGACCTGCCGCAACTCGAGAAAATCCAGGACGTTCTCCCCTCCAGGCGAGATGAGGCCCATTTCCGCTGAGGCGTTTCGAGGCTGATCACACCTCACCTCTGGAACTTCGAAAGGCTCCTTCACACCCTTGGTGCAAATCAAGAAGTTCCCCGACATACCCGTCTCCACTCGAGAGGAATCACGAGGGTCCCGCCCACATCCAGAGGAGCCCCGTTTCCGCCTCGTAGCTCGAGATGAGGGATCCTTTCCCTGCTTCTTCGGGAAAGAGTTCCCGGCGTTCCCGTCGCATCTCAAGAGGAGGCCCTCTCAACAGGAACGGCGAGAGGAACTCCAGGGTCGTGCCACCATTCCAAGAGTCCCCCAGATGTCTCAGTCCATTCCAGAGGAACCTCTTTTCCCTTCACCGGCTCGTCTTTCACGCCGAGGATCGACTCACACCAAGGTGGCACGTGGCACAGCCCTGTGGGAAAGCCTCGTGGGAAAGCCTCGAGGGACAGCCTCGAGGGAAAGCCACAGATCCCTTGATCCTCGTGACAGGAAGCGTGACACTACTGCTGCAGCTCGGGAGGAAAGCGCACGTGCATGCCCCCACTCGAGACGAGGCCTGACTCCCCTGGGGAGACTCAGAAGCACCCCAAGATCCATGGCAACACTGGAGAGGAATCCTCAGGTTCCGGCCCCGACTCCACACAAGGACTGAGGCCCCGGCATGGACGGGAGAGGAATCCCGAGAGGTCCCCTAGCAACTCGCATGGGGACTGGCCTTTCCTGAGGCCACCAGAGCGTGTCCCTGAGGTCCCCGTCGTAACTCGAGAAGACCTGCCGCAACTCGAGAAAATCCAGGAGGTTCTCCCCTCCAGGCGAGATAAGGCCCATTTCCGCTGAGGCGTCTCGAGGCTGATCACACCTCACCTCTGGAATTTCGAAAGGCTCCTTCACACCCTTGGTGCAAATCAAGAAGTTCCCCGACATACCCGTCTCCACTCGAGAGGAATCACGAGGGTCCCGCCCACATCCAGAGGAGCCCCGTTTCCGCCTCGTAGCTCGAGATGAGGGATCCTTTCCCTGCTTCGTCGGGAAAGAGTTCCCGGCCTTCCCGTCGCATCTCAAGAGGAGGCCCTCTCAACAGGACCGGCGAGAGGAACTCCAGGGTCGTGCCACCATTCCAAGAGTCCCCCAGATGTCTCAGTCCATTCCAGAGGAACCTCTTTTCCCTTCACCGGCTCGTCTTTCACGCCGAGGATCGACTCACACCAAGGTGGCACGTGGCACAGCCCTGTGGGAAAGCCTCGTGGGAAAGCCTCGAGGGACAGCCTCGAGGGAAAGCCACAGATCCCTTGATCCACGTGACAGGAAGCGTGACACTACTGCTGCAGCTCGGGAGGAAAGCGCACGTGCATGCCCCCACTCGAGACGAGGCCTGACTCCCTTGGGGAGACTCAGAAGCACCCCAAGATCCATGGCAACACTGGAGAGGAATCCTCAGGTTCCGGCCCCGACTCCACACAAGGACTGAGGCCCCGGCATGGACGGGAGAGGAATCCCGAGAGGTCCCCTAGCAACTCGCATGGGGACTGGCCTTTCCTGAGGCCACCAGAGCGGGTCCCTGAGGTCCCCGTCGTAACTCGAGAAGACCTGCCGCAACTCGAGAAAATCCAGGACGTTCTCCCCTCCAGGCGAGATGAGGCCCATTTCCGCTGAGGCGTCTCGAGGCTGATCACACCTCACCTCTGGAACTTCGAAAGGCTCCTTCACACCCTTGGTGCAAATCAAGAAGTTCCCCGACATACCCGTCTCCACTCGAGAGGAATCACGAGGGTCCCGCCCACATCCAGAGGAGCCCCGTTTCCGCCTCGTAGCTCGAGATGAGGGATCCTTTCCCTGCTTCTTCAGGAAAGAGTTCCCGGCGTTACCGTCGCATCTCAAGAGGAGGCCCTCTCTACAGGAACGGCGAGAGGAACTCCAGGGTCGTGCCACCATTCCAAGAGTCCCCCAGATGTCTCAGTCCATTCCAGAGGAACCTCTTTTCCCTTCACCGGCTCGTCTTTCACGCCGAGGATCGACTCACACCAAGGTGGCACGTGGCACAGCCCTGTGGGAAAGCCTCGTGGGAAAGCCTCGAGGGACAGCCTCGAGGGAAAGCCACAGATCCCTTCATCCTCGTGACAGGAAGCGTGACACTACTGCTGCAGCTCGGGAGGAAAGCGCACGTGCATGCCCCCACTCGAGACGAGGCCTGACTCCCCTGGGGAGACTCAGAAGCACCCCAAGATCCATGGCAACACTGGAGAGGAATCCTCAGGTTCCGGCCCCGACTCCACACAAGGACTGAGGCCCCGGCATGGACGGCAGAGGAATCCCGAGAGGTCCCCTAGCAACTCGCATGGGGACTGGCCTTTCCTGAGGCCACCAGAGCGGGTCCCTGAGGTCCCCGTCGTAACGCGAGAACACCTGCCGCAACTCGAGAAAATCCAGGAGGTTCTCCCCTCCAGGCGAGATGAGGCCCATTTCCGCTGAGGCGTCTCGAGGCTGATCACACCTCACCTCTGGAACTTCGAAAGGCTCCTTCACACCCTTGGTGCAAATCAAGAAGTTACCCGACATACCCGTCTCCACTCGAGAGGAATCACGAGGGTCCCTCCCACATCCAGAGGAGCCCCGTTTCCGCCTCGTAGCTCGAGATGAGGGATCCTTTCCCTGCTTCGTCGGGAAAGAGTTCCCGGCGTTCCCGTCGCATCTCAAGAGGAGGCCCTCTCAACAGGAACGGCGAGAGGAACTCCAGGGTCGTGCCACCATTCCAAGAGTCCCCCAGATGTCTCAGTCCATTCCAGAGGAACCTCTTTTCCCTTCACCGGCTCGTCTTTCACGCCGAGGATCGACTCACACCAAGGTGGCACGTGGCACAGCCCTGTGGGAAAGCCTCGTGGGAAAGCCTCGAGGGACAGCCTCGAGGGAAAGCCACAGATCCCTTGATCCACGTGACAGGAAGCGTGACACTACTGCTGCAGCTCGGGAGGAAAGCGCACGTGCATGCCCCCACACGAGACGAGGCCTGACTCCCCTGGGGAGACTCAGAAGCACCCCAAGATCCATGGCAACACTGGAGAGGAATCCTCAGGTTCCGGCCCCGACTCCACACAAGGACTGAGGCCCCGGCATGGACGGGAGAGGAATCCCGAGAGGTCCCCTAGCAACTCGCATGGGGACTGGCCTTTCCTGAGGCCACCAGAGCGGGTCCCTGAGGTCCCCGTCGTAACTCGAGAAGACCTGCCGCAACTCGAGAAAATCCAGGAGGTTCTCCCCTCCAGGCGAGATGAGGCCCATTTCCGCTGAGGCGTCTCGAGGCTGATCACACCTCACCTCTGGAACTTCGAAAGGGTCCTTCACACCCTTGGTGCAAATCAAGAAGTTCCCCGACATACCCGTCTCCACTCGAGAGGAATCACGAGGGTCCCGCCCACATCCAGAGGAGCCCCGTTTCCGCCTCGTGGCTCGAGATGAGGGATCCTTTCCCTGCTTCTTCGGGAAAGAGTTCCCGGCGTTCCCGTCGCATCTCAAGAGGAGGCCCTCTCTACAGGAACGGCGAGAGGAAATCCAGGGTCGTGCCACCATTCCAAGAGTCCCCCAGATGTCTCAGTCCATTCCAGAGGAACCTCTTTTCCCTTCACCGGCTCGTCTTTCACGCCGAGGATCGACTCACACCAAGGTGGCACGTGGTACAGCCCTGTGGGAAAGCCTCGTGGGAAAGCCTCGAGGGACAGCCTCGAGGGAAAGCCACAGATCCCTTCATCCTCGTGACAGGAAGCGTGACACTACTGCTGCAGCTCGGGAGGAAAGCGCACGTGCATGCCCCCACTCGAGACGAGGCCTGACTCCCCTGGGGAGACTCAGAAGCACCCCAAGATCCATGGCAACACTGGAGAGGAATCCTCAGGTTCCGGCCCCGACTCCACACAAGGACTGAGGCCCCGGCATGGACGGCAGAGGAATCCCGAGAGGTCCCCTAGCAACTCGCATGGGGACTGGCCTTTCCTGAGGCCACCAGAGCGGGTCCCTGAGGTCCCCGTCGTAACGCGAGAACACCTGCCGCAACTCGAGAAAATCCAGGAGGTTCTCCCCTCCAGGCGAGATGAGGCCCATTTCCGCTGAGGCGTCTCGAGGCTGATCACACCTCACCTCTGGAACTTCGAAAGGGTCCTTCACACCCTTGGTGCAAATCAAGAAGTTCCCCGACATACCCGTCTCCACTCAAGAGGAATCACGAGGGTCCCGCCCACATCCAGAGGAGCCCCGTTTCCGCCTCGTAGCTCGAGATGAGGGATCCTTTCCCTGCTTCGTCGGGAAAGAGTTCCCGGCGTTCCCGTCGCATCTCAAGAGGAGGCCCTCTCAACAGGAACGGCGAGAGGAACTCCAGGGTCGTGCCACCATTCCAAGAGTCCCCCAGATGTCTCAGTCCATTCCAGAGGAACCTCTTTTCCCTTCACCGGCTCGTCTTTCACGCCGAGGATCGACTCACACCAAGGTGGCACGTGGCACAGCCCTGTGGGAAAGCCTCGTGGGAAAGCCTCGAGGGACAGCCTCGAGGGAAAGCCACAGATCCCTTGATCCACGTGACAGGAAGCGTGACACTACTGCTGCAGCTCGGGAGGAAAGCGCACGTGCATGCCCCCACTCGAGACGAGGCCTGACTCCCCTGGGGAGACTCAGAAGCACCCCAAGATCCATGGCAACACTGGAGAGGAATCCTCAGGTTCCGGCCCCGACTCCACACAAGGACTGAGGCCCCGGCATGGACGGGAGAGGAATCCCGAGAGGTCCCCTAGCAACTCGCATGGGGACTGGCCTTTCCTGAGGCCACCAGAGCGGGTCCCTGAGGTCCCCGTCGTAACTCGAGAAGACCTGCCGCAACTCGAGAAAATCCAGGAGGTTCTCCCCTCCAGGCGAGATGAGGCCCATTTCCGCTGAGGCGTCTCGAGGCTGATCACACCTCACCTCTGGAACTTCGAAAGGGTCCTTCACACCCTTGGTGCAAATCAAGAAGTTCCCCGACATACCCGTCTCCACTCGAGAGGAATCACGAGGGTCCCGCCCACATCCAGAGGAGCCCCGTTTCCGCCTCGTAGCTCGAGATGAGGGATCCTTTCCCTGCTTCGTCGGGAAAGAGTTCCCGGCGTTCCCGTCGCATCTCAAGAGGAGGCCCTCTCAACAGGAACGGCGAGAGGAACTCCAGGGTCGTGCCACCATTCCAAGAGTCCCCCAGATGTCTCAGTCCATTCCAGAGGAACCTCTTTTCCCTTCACCGGCTCGTCTTTCACGCCGAGGATCGACTCACACCAAGGTGGCACGTGGCACAGCCCTGTGGGAAAGCCTCGTGGGAAAGCCTCGAGGGACAGCCTCGAGGGAAAGCCACAGATCCCTTGATGCACGTGACAGGAAGCGTGACACTACTGCTGCAGCTCGGGAGGAAAGCGCACGTGCATGCCCCCACTCGAGACGAGGCCTGACTCCCCTGGGGAGACTCAGAAGCACCCCAAGATCCATGGCAACACTGGAGAGGAATCCTCAGGTTCCGGCCCCGACTCCACACAAGGACTGAGGCCCCGGCATGGACGGGAGAGGAATCCCGAGAGGTCCCCTAGCAACTCGCATGGGGACTGGCCTTTGCTGAGGCCACCAGAGCGGGTCCCTGTGGTCCCCGCCGTAACTCGAGAAGACCTTCCACAACTCAAGAAAATCCAGGAGGTTCTCCCCTCCAAGCGAGATGAGGCCCATTTCCGCTGAGGCGTCCCGAGGCTGATCACACCTCATCTCTGGCACTTCGAAAGGGTCCTTCACACCCTTGGTGCAAATCAAGAAGTTCCCCGACCTAGCCGTCTCCACTCGAGAGGAATCACGTGGGTCCCGCCCACATCCAGAGGAGCCGCGTTTCCGTCTCGTAGCTCGAGATGAGGGATCCTTTCCCTGCTTCGTCGGGAAAGAGTTCCCGGCGTTCCCGTCGCATCTCAAGAGGAGGCTCTCTCAACAGGAACGGCGAGAGGAACTCCAGGGTCGTGCCACCATTCCAAGAGTCCCCCAGATGTCTCAGTCCGTTCCAGAGGAACCTCTTTTCCCTTCACCGGCTCGTCTTTCACGCCGAGGATCGACTCACACCAAGGTGGCACGTGGCACAGCCCTGTGGGAGAGCCTCGTGGGAAAGCCTCGAGGGACAGCCTCGAGGGAAAGCCACAGATCCCTTGATCCACGTGACAGGAAGCGTGACACTACTGCTGCAGCTCGGGAGGAAAGCGCACGTGCATGCCCCCACTCGAGACGAGGCCTGACTCCCTTGGGGAGACTCAGAAGCACCCCAAGATCCATGGCAACACTGGAGAGGAATCCTCAGGTTCCGGCCCCGACTCCACACAAGGACTGAGGCCCCGGCATGGACGGGAGAGGAATCCCGAGAGGTCCCCTAGCAACTCGCATGGGGACTGGCCTTTCCTGAGGCCACCAGAGCGGGTCCCTGAGGTCCCCGTCGTAACTCGAGAAGACCTGCCGCAACTCGAGAAAATCCAGGAGGTTCTCCCCTCCAGGCGAGATGAGGCCCATTTCCGCTGAGGCGTCTCGAGGCTGATCACACCTCACCTCTGGAACTTCGAAAGGCTCCTTCACACCCTTGGTGCAAATCAAGAAGTTCCCCGACATACCCGTCTCCACTCGAGAGGAATCACGAGGGTCCCGCCCACATCCAGAGGAGCCCCGTTTCCGCCTCGTAGCTCGAGATGAGGGATCCTTTCCCTGCTTCTTCGGGAAAGAGTTCCCGGCGTTCCCGTCGCATCTCAAGAGGAGGCCCTCTCTACAGGAACGGCGAGAGGAACTCCAGTGTCGTGCCACCATTCCAAGAGTCCCCCAGATGTCTCAGTCCATTCCAGAGGAACCTCTTTTCCCTTCACCGGCTCGTCTTTCACGCCGAGGATCGACTCACACCAAGGTGGCACGTGGTACAGCCCTGTGGGAAAGCCTCGTGGGAAAGCCTCGAGGGACAGCCTCGAGGGAAAGCCACAGATCCCTTGATCCACGTGACAGGAAGCGTGACACTACTGCTGCAGCTCGGGAGGAAAGCGCACGTGCATGCCCCCACTCGAGACGAGGCCTGACTCCCCTGGGGAGACTCAGAAGCACCCCAAGATCCATGGCAACACTGGAGAGGAATCCTCAGGTTCCGGCCCCGACTCCACACAAGGACTGAGGCCCCGGCATGGACGGCAGAGGAATCCCGAGAGGTCCCCTAGCAACTCGCATGGGGACTGGCCTTTCCTGAGGCCACCAGAGCGGGTCCCTGAGGTCCCGGTCGTAACGCGAGAACACCTGCCGCAACTCGAGAAAATCCAGGAGGTTCTCCCCTCCAGGCGAGATGAGGCCCATTTCCGCTGAGGCGTCTCGTGGCTGATCACACCTCACCTCTGGAACTTCGAAAGGCTCCTTCACACCCTTGGTGCAAATCAGGAAGTTCCCCGACATACCCGTCTCCACTCGAGAGGAATCACGAGGGTCCCGCCCACATCCAGAGGAGCCCCGTTTCCGCCTCGTAGCTCGAGATGAGGGATCCTTTCCCTGCTTCGTCGGGAAAGAGTTCCCGGCGTTCCCGTCGCATCTCAAGAGGAGGCCCTCTCAACAGGAACGGCGAGAGGAACTCCAGGGTCGTGCCACCATTCCAAGAGTCCCCCAGATGTCTCAGTCCATTCCAGAGGAACCTCTTTTCCCTTCACCGGCTCGTCTTTCACGCCGAGGATCGACTCACACCAAGGTGGCACGTGGCACAGCCCTGTGGGAAAGCCTCGTGGGAAAGCCTCGAGGGACAGCCTCGAGGGAAAGCCACAGATCCCTTGATCCTCGTGACAGGAAGCGTGACACTACTGCTGCAGCTCGGGAGGAAAGCGCACGTGCATGCCCCCACTCGAGACGAGGCCTGACTCCCCTGGGGAGACTCAGAAGCACCCCAAGATCCATGGCAACACTGGAGAGGAATCCTCAGGTTCCGGCCCCGACTCCACACAAGGACTGAGGCCCCGGCATGGACGGGAGAGGAATCCCGAGAGGTCCCCTAGCAACTCGCATGGGGACTGGCCTTTCCTGAGGCCACCAGAGCGGGTCCCTGAGGTCCCCGTCGTAACGCGAGAACACCTGCCGCAACTCGAGAAAATCCAGGAGGTTCTCCCCTCCAGGCGAGATGAGGCCCATTTCCGCTGAGGCGTCTCGAGGCTGATCACACCTCACCTCTGGAACTTCGAAAGGCTCCTTCACACCCTTGGTGCAAATCAAGAAGTTCCCCGACATACCCGTCTCCACTCGAGAGGAATCACGAGGGTCCCGCCCACATCCAGAGGAGCCCCGTTTCCGCCTCGTAGCTCGAGATGAGGGATCCTTTCCCTGCTTCGTCGGGAAAGAGTTCCCGGCGTTCCCGTCGCATCTCAAGAGGAGGCCCTCTCAACAGGAACGGCGAGAGGAACTCCAGGGTCGTGCCACCATTCCAAGAGTCCCCCAGATGTCTCAGTCCATTCCAGAGGAACCTCTTTTCCCTTCACCGGCTCGTCTTTCACGCCGAGGATCGACTCACACCAAGGTGGCACGTGGCACAGCCCTGTGGGAAAGCCTCGTGGGAAAGCCTCGAGGGACAGCCTCGAGGGAAAGCCACAGATCCCTTGATCCTCGTGACAGGAAGCGTGACACTACTGCTGCAGCTCGGGAGGAAAGCGCACGTGCATGCCCCCACTCGAGACGAGGCCTGACTCCCCTGGGGAGACTCAGAAGCACCCCAGATCCATGGCAACACTGGAGAGGAATCCTCAGGTTCCGGCCCCGACTCCACACAAGGACTGAGGCCCCGGCATGGACGGGAGAGGAATCCCGAGAGGTCCCCTAGCAACTCGCATGGGGACTGGCCTTTCCTGAGGCCACCAGAGCGGGTCCCTGAGGTCCCCGTCGTAACGCGAGAACACCTGCCGCAACTCGAGAAAATCCAGGAGGTTCTCCCCTCCAGGCGAGATGAGGCCCATTTCCGCTGAGGCGTCTCGAGGCTGATCACACCTCACCTCTGGAACTTCGAAAGGCTCCTTCACACCCTTGGTGCAAATCAAGAAGTTCCCCGACATACCCGTCTCCACTCGAGAGGAATCACGAGGGTCCCGCCCACATCCAGAGGAGCCCCGTTTCCGCCTCGTAGCTCGAGATGAGGGATCCTTTCCCTGCTTCGTCGGAAAGAGTTCCTGGCGTTCCCGTCGCATCTCAAGAGGAGGCCCTCTCAACAGGAACGGCGAGAGGAACTCCAGGGTCGTGCCACCATTCCAAGAGTCCCCCAGATGTCTCAGTCCATTCCAGAGGAACCTCTTTTCCCTTCACCGGCTCGTCTTTCACGCCGAGGATCGACTCACACCAAGGTGGCACGTGGCACAGCCCTGTGGGAAAGCCTCGTGGGAAAGCCTCGAGGGACAGCCTCGAGGGAAAGCCACAGATCCCTTGATCCACGTGACAGGAAGCGTGACACTACTGCTGCAGCTCGGGAGGAAAGCGCACGTGCATGCCCCCACTCGAGACGAGGCCTGACTCCCCTGGGGAGACTCAGAAGCACCCCAAGATCCATGGCAACACTGGAGAGGAATCCTCAGGTTCCGGTTCCGACTCCACACAAGGATTGAGGCCCCGGCATGGATGGGAGAGGAATCCCGAGAGGTCCCCTAGCAACTCGCATGTGGACTGGCCTTTCCTGAGGCCACCAGAGCGGGTCCCTGAGGTCCCCGTCGTAACTCGAGAAGACCTGCCGCAACTCGAGAAAATCCAGGAGGTTCTCCCCTCCAGGCGAGATGAGGCCCATTTCCGCTGAGGCGTCTCGAGGCTGATCACACCTCACCTCTGGAACTTCGAAAGGGTCCTTCACACCCTTGGTGCAAAACAAGAAGTTCCCCGACTTAGCCGTATCCACTCGAGAGGAATCACGAGGGTCCCGCCCACATCCACAGGAGCCTCGTTTCAGCCTCGTAGCTCGAGATGAGGGATCCTTTCCCTGCTTCGTCGGGAAAGAGTTCCCGGCGTTCCCGTCGCATCTCAAGAGGAGGCCCTCTCAACAGGAACGGCGAGAGGAACTCCAGGGTCGTGCCACCATTCCAAGAGTCCCCCAGATGTCTCAGTCCATTCCAGAGGAACCTCTTTTCCCTTCACCGGCTCGTCTTTCACGCCGAGGATCGACTCACACCAAGGTGGCACGTGGCACAGCCCTGTGGGAAAGCCTCGTGGGAAAGCCTCGAGGGACAGCCTCGAGGGAAAGCCACAGATCCCTTGATCCACGTGACAGGAAGCGTGGCACTACTGCTGCAGCTCGGGAGGAAAGCGCACGTGCATGCCCCCACTCGAGACGAGGCCTGACTCCCCTGGGGAGACTCACAAGCACCCCAAGATCCATGGCAACACTGGAGAGGAATCCTCAGGTTCCGGCCCCGACTCCACACAAGGACTGAGGCCCCGGCATGGACGGGAGAGGAATCCCGAGAGGTCCCCTAGCAACTCGCATGGGGACTGGCCTTTCCTGAGGCCACCAGAGCGGGTCCCTGAGGTCCCCGTCGTAACTCGAGAAGACCTGCCGCAACTCGAGAAAATCCAGGAGGTTCTCCCCTCCAGGCGAGATGAGGCCCATTTCCGCTGAGGCGTCTCGAGGCTGATCACACCTCACCTCTGGAACTTCGAAAGGCTCCTTCACACCCTTGGTGCAAATCAAGAAGTTCCCCGACATACCCGTCTCCACTCGAGAGGAATCACGAGGGTCCCTCCCACATCCAGAGGAGCCCCGTTTCCGCCTCGTAGCTCGAGATGAGGGATCCTTTCCCTGATTCGACGGGAAAGAGTTCCCGGCCTTCCCGTCGCATCTCAAGAGGAGGCCCTCTCAACAGGAATGGCGAGAGGAACTCCAGGGTCGTGCCACCATTCCAAGAGTCCCCCAGATGTCTCAGTCCATTACAGAGGAACCTCTTTTCCCTTCACCGGCTCGTCTTTCACGCCGAGGATCGACTCACACCAAGGTGGCACGTGGCACAGCCCTGTGGGAAAGCCTCGTGGGAAAGCCTCGAGGGACAGCCTCGAGGGAAAGCCACAGATCCCTTGATCCACGTGACAGGAAGCGTGACACTACTGCTACAGCTCGGGAGGAAAGCGCACGTGCATGCCCCCACTCGAGACGAGGCCTGACTCCCCTGGGGAGACTCAGAAGCACCCCAAGATCCATGGCAACACTGGAGAGGAATCCTCAGGTTCCGGCCCCGACTCCACACAAGGACTGAGGCCCCGGCATGGACGGCAGAGGAATCCCGAGAGGTCCCCTAGCAACTCGCATGGGGACTGGCCTTTCCTGAGGCCACCAGAGTGGGTAACTGAGGTCCCCGTCGTAACGCGAGAACACCTGCCGCAACTCGAGAAAATCCAGGAGGTTCTCCCCTCCAGGCGAGATGAGGCCCATTTCCGCTGAGGCGTCTCGAGGCTGATCACACCTCACCTCTGGAACTTCGAAAGGGTCCTTCACACCCGTGGTGCAAATCAAGAAGTTCCCCGACATACCCGTCTCCACTCGAGAGGAATCACGAGGGTCCCGCCCACATCCAGAGGAGCCCCGTTTCCGCCTCGTAGCTCGAGATGAGGGATCCTTTCCCTGCTTCGTCGGGAAAGAGTTCCCGGCGTTCCCGTCGCATCTCAAGAGGAGGCCCTCTCAACAGGAACGGCGAGAGGAACTCCAGTGTCGTGCCACCATTCCAAGAGTCCCCCAGATGTCTCAGTCCATTCCAGAGGAACCTCTTTTCCCTTCACCGGCTCGTCTTTCACGCCGAGGATCGACTCACACCAAGGTGGCACGTGGCACAGCCCTGTGGGAAAGCCTCGTGGAAAGCCTCGAGGGACAGCCTCGAGGGAAAGCCACAGATCCCTTGATCCACGTGACAGGAAGCGTGACACTACTGCTGCAGCTCGGGAGGAAAGCGCACGTGCATGCCCCCACTCGAGACGAGGCCTGACTCCCCTGGGGAGACTCAGAAGCACCCCAAGATCCATGGCAACACTGGAGAGGAATCCTCAGGTTCCAGCCCCGACTCCACACAAGGACTGAGGCCACGGCATGGACGGGAGAGGAATCCCGAGAGGTCCCCTAGCAACTCGCATGGGGACTGGCCTTTGCTGAGGCCACCAGAGCGTGTCCCTGTGGTCCCCGCCGTAACTCGAGAAGACCTGCCGCAACTCAAGAAAATCCAGGAGGTTCTCCCTCCAGGCGAGATGAGGCCCATTTCCGCTGAGGCGTCTCGAGGCTGATCACACCTCACCTCTGGCACTTCGAAAGGGTCCTTCACACCCTTGGTGCAAATCAAGAAGTTCCCTGACCTAGCCGTCTCCACTCGAGAGGAATCACGTGGGTCCCGCCCACATCCAGAGGAGCCCCGTTTCCGTCTCGTAGCTCGAGATGAGGGATCCTTTCCCTGCTTCGTCGGGAAAGAGTTCCCGGCGTTCCCGTCGCATCTCAAGAGGAGGCCCTCTCAACAGGAACGGCGAGAGGAACTCCAGGGTCGTGCCACCATTCCAAGAGTCCCCCAAATGTCTCAGTCCGTTCCAGAGGAAACTCTTTTCCCTTCACCGGCTCGTCTTTCACGCCGAGGATCGACTCACACCAAGGTGGCACGTGGCACAGCCTTGTGGGAAAGCCTCGTGGGAAAGCCTCGAGGGACAGCCTCGAGGGAAAGCCACAGATCCCTTGATCCACGTGACAGGAAGCGTGACACTACTGCTGCAGCTCGGGAGGAAAGCGCACGTGCATGCCCCCACTCGAGACGAGGCCTGACTCCCTTGGGGAGACTCAGAAGCACCCCAAGATCCATGGCAACACTGGAGAGGAATCCTCAGGTTCCGGCCCCGACTCCACACAAGGACTGAGGCCCCGGCATGGACGGGAGAGGAATCCCGAGAGGTCCCCTAGCAACTCGCATGGGGACTGGCCTTTCCTGAGGCCACCAGAGCGGGTCCCTGAGGTCCCCGTCGTAACTCGAGAAGACCTGCCGCAACTCGAGAAAATCCAGGACGTTCTCCCCTCCAGGTGAGATGAGGCCCATTTCCGCTGAGGCGTCTCGAGGCTGATCACACCTCACCTCTGGAACTTCGAAAGGGTCCTTCACACCCTTGGTGCAAATCAAGAAGTTCCCCGACCTAGCCGTCTCCACTCGAGAGGAATCACGAGGGTCCCGCCCACATCCACAGGAGCCCCGTTTCAGCCTCGTAGCTCGAGATGAGGGATCCTTTCCCTGCTTCGTCGGGAAAGAGTTCCCGGCGTTCCCGTCGCATCTCAAGAGGAGGCCCTCTCAACAGGAACGGCGAGAGGAACTCCAGGGTCGTGCCACCATTCCAAGAGTCCCCCAGATGTCTCAGTCCATTCCAGAGGAACCTCTTTTCCCTTCACCGGCTCGTCTTTCACGCCGAGGATCGACTCACACCAAGGTGGCACGTGGCACAGCCTTGTGGGAAAGCCTCGTGGGAAAGCCTCGAGGGACAGCCTCGAGGGAAAGCCACAGATCCCTTGATCCACGTGACAGGAAGCGTGACACTACTGCTGCAGCTCGGGAGGAAAGCGCACGTGCATGCCCCCACTCGAGACGAGGCCTGACTCCCTTGGGGAGACTCAGAAGCACCCCAAGATCCATGGCAACACTGGAGAGGAATCCTCAGGTTCCGGCCCCGACTCCACACAAGGACTGAGGCCCCGGCATGGACGGGAGAGGAATCCCGAGAGGTCCCCTAGCAACTCGCATGGGGACTGGGCCTTTCCTGAGCCACCAGAGCGGGTCCCTGAGGTCCCCGTCGTAACTCGAGAAGACCTGCCGCAACTCGAGAAAATCCAGGACGTTCTCCCCTCCAGGTGAGATGAGGCCCATTTCCGCTGAGGCGTCTCGAGGCTGATCACACCTCACCTCTGGAACTTCGAAAGGGTCCTTCACACCCTTGGTGCAAATCAAGAAGTTCCCCGACCTAGCCGTCTCCACTCGAGAGGAATCACGAGGGTCCCGCCCACATCCACAGGAGCCCCGTTTCAGCCTCGTAGCTCGAGATGAGGGATCCTTTCCCTGCTTCGTCGGGAAAGAGTTCCCGGCGTTCCCGTCGCATCTCAAGAGGAGGCCCTCTCAACAGGAACGGCGAGAGGAACTCCAGGGTCGTGCCACCATTCCAAGAGTCCCCCAGATGTCTCAGTCCATTCCAGAGGAACCTCTTTTCCCTTCACCGGCTCGTCTTTCACGCCGAGGATCGACTCACACCAAGGTGGCACGTGGCACAGCCCTGTGGGAAAGCCTCGTGGGAAAGCCTCGAGGGACAGCCTCGAGGGAAAGCAACAGATCCCTTGATCCACGTGACAGGAAGCGTGACACTACTGCTGCAGCTCGGGAGGAAAGCGCACGTGCATGCCCCCACTCGAGACGAGGCCTGACTCCCCTGGGGAGACTCAGAAGCACCCCAAGATCCATGGCAACACTGGAGAGGAAACCTCAGGTTCCGGTTCCGACTCCACACAAGGACTGAGGCCCCGGCATGGACGGGAGAGGAATCCCGAGAGGTCCCCTAGCAACTCGCATGGGGACTGGCCTTTCCTGAGGCCACCAGAGCGGGTCCCTGAGGTCCCCGTCGTAACTCGAGAAGACCTGCCGCAACTCGAGAAAATCCAGGAGGTTCTCCCCTCCAGGCGAGATGAGGCCCATTTCCGCTGAGGCGTCTCGAGGCTGATCACACCTCACCTCTGGAACTTCGAAAGGCTCCTTCACACCCTTGGTGCAAATCAAGAAGTTCCCCGACATACCCGTCTCCACTCGAGAGGAATCACGAGGGTCCCTCCCACATCCAGAGGAGCCCCGTTTCCGCCTCGTAGCTCGAGATGAGGGATCCTTTCCCTGCTTCGTCGGGAAAGAGTTCCCGGCGTTCCCGTCGCATCTCAAGAGGAGGCCCTCTCATCAGGAACGGCGAGAGGAACTCCAGGGTCGTGCCACCATTCCAAGAGTCCCCCAGATGTCTCAGTCCATTCCAGAGGAACCTCTATTCCCTTCACCGGCTCGTCTTTCACGCCGAGGATCGACTCACACCAAGGTGGCACGTGGCACAGCCCTGTGGGTAAGCCTCGTGGGAAAGCCTCGTGGGACAGCCTCGAGGGAAAGCCACAGATCCCTTGATCCACGTGACAGGAAGCGTGACACTACTGCTGCAGCTCGGGAGGAAAGCGCACGTGCATGCCCCCACTCGAGACGAGCCCTGACTCCCCTGGGGAGACTCAGAAGCACCCCAAGATCCATGGCAACACTGGAGAGGAATCCTCAGGTTCCGGCCCCGACTCCACACAAGGACTGAGGCCCCGGCATGGACGGGAGAGGAATCCCGAGAGGTCCCCTAGCAACTCGCATGGGGACTGGCCTTTCCTGAGGCCACCAGAGCGGGTCCGGAGGTCCCCGTCGTAACTCGAGAAGACCTGCCGCAACTCGAGAAAATCCAGGAGGTTCTCCCCTCCAGGCGAGATGAGGCCCATTTCCGCTGAGGCGTCTCGAGGCTGATCACACCTCACCTCTGGAACTTCGAAAGGGTCCTTCACACCCTTGGTGCAAATCAAGAAGTTCCCCTACATACCCGTCTCCACTCGAGAGGAATCACGAGGGTCCCGCCCACATCCAGAGGAGCCCCGTTTCCGCCTCGTAGCTCGAGATGAGGGATCCTTTCCCTGCTTCGTCGGGAAAGAGTTCCCGGCGTTCCCGTCGCATCTCAAGAGGAGGCCCTCTCAACAGGAACGGCGAGAGGAACTCCAGGGTCGTGCCACCATTCCAAGAGTCCCCCAGATGTCTCAGTCCATTCCAGAGGAACCTCTATTCCCTTCACCGGCTCGTCTTTCACGCCGAGGATCGACTCACACCAAGGTGGCACGTGGCACAGCCCTGTGGGAAAGCCTCGTGGGAAAGCCTCGAGGGACAGCCTCGAGGGAAAGCCACAGATCCCTTGATCCACGTGACAGGAAGCGTGACACTACTGCTGCAGCTCGGGAGGAAAGCGCACGTGCATGCCCCCACTCGAGACGAGCCCTGACTCCCCTGGGGAGACTCAGAAGCACCCCAAGATCCATGGCAACACTGGAGAGGAATCCTCAGGTTCCGGCCCCGACTCCACACAAGGACTGAGGCCCCGGCATGGACGGGAGAGGAATCCCGAGAGGTCCCCTAGCAACTCGCATGGGGACTGGCCTTTCCTGAGGCCACCAGAGCGGGTCCCTGAGGTCCCCGTCGTAACTCGAGAAGACCTGCCGCAACTCGAGAAAATCCAGGAGGTTCTCCCCTCCAGGCGAGATGAGGCCCATTTCCGCTGAGGCGTCTCGAGGCTGATCACACCTCACCTCTGGAACTTCGAAAGGGTCCTTCACACCCTTGGTGCAAATCAAGAAGTTCCCCTACATACCCGTCTCCACTCGAGAGGAATCACGAGGGTCCCGCCCACATCCAGAGGAGCCCCGTTTCCGCCTCGTAGCTCGAGATGAGGGATCCTTAACCTGCTTCGTCGGGAAAGAGTTCCCGGCGTTCCCGTCGCATCTCAAGAGGAGGCCCTCTCAACAGGAACGGCGAGAGGAACTCCAGGGTCGTGCCACCATTCCAAGAGTCCCCCAGATGTCTCAGTCCATTGCAGAGGAACCTCTTTTCCCTTCAACGGCTCGTCTTTCACGCCGAGGATCGACTCACACCAAGGTGGCACGTGGCACAGCCCTGTGGGAAAGCCTCGTGGGAAAGCCTCGAGGGACAGCCTCGAGGGAAAGCCACAGATCCCTTGATCCACGTGACAGGAAGCGTGACACTACTGCTGCAGCACGGGAGGAAAGCGCACGTGCATGACCCCACTCGAAACGAGCCCTGACTCCCCTGGGGAGACTCAGAAGCACCCCAAGATCCATGGCAACACTGGAGAGGAATCCTCAGGTTCCGGCCCCGACTCCACACAAGGACTGAGGCCCCGGCATGGACGGGAGAGGAATCCCGAGAGGTCCCCTAGCAACTCGCATGGGGACTGGCCTTTCCTGAGGCCACCAGAGCGGGTCCCTGAGGTCCCCGTCGTAACTCGAGAAGACCTGCCGCAACTCGAGAAAATCCAGGACGTTCTCCCCTCCAGGTGAGATGAGGCCTATTTCCGCTGAGGCGTCTCGAGGCTGATCACACCTCACCTCTGGAACTTCGAAAGGGTCCTTCACACCCTTGGTGCAAATCAAGAAGTTCCCCGACCTAGCCGTCTCCACTCGAGAGGAATCACGAGGGTCCCGCCCACATCCACAGGAGCCCCGTTTCAGCCTCGTAGCTCGAGATGAGGGATCCTTTCCCTGCTTCGTCGGGAAAGAGTTCCCGGCGTTCCCGTCGCATCTCAAGAGGAGGCCCTCTCAACAGGAACGGCGAGAGGAACTCCAGGGTCGTGCCACCATTCCAAGAGTCCCCCAGATGTCTCAGTCCATTCCAGAGGAACCTCTTTTCCCTTCACCGGCTCGTCTTTCACGCCGAGGATCGACTCACACCAAGGTGGCACGTGGCACAGCCCTGTGGGAAAGCCTCGTGGGAAAGCCTCGAGGGACAGCCTCGAGGGAAAGCCACAGATCCCTTGATCCACGTGACAGGAAGCGTGACACTACTGCTGCAGCTCGGGAGGAAAGCGCACGTGCATGCCCCCACTCGAGACGAGGCCTGACTCCCCTGGGGAGACTCAGAAGCACCCCAAGATCCATGGCAACACTGGAGAGGAATCCTCAGGTTCCGGTTCCGACTCCACACAAGGATTGAGGCCCCGGCATGGATGGGAGAGGAATCCCGAGAGGTCCCCTCGCAACTCGCATGTGGACTGGCCTTTCCTGAGGCCACCAGAGCGGGTCCCTGAGGTCCCCGTCGTAACTCGAGAAGACCTGCCGCAACTCGAGAAAATCCAGGAGGTTCTCCCCTCCAGGCGAGATGAGGCCCATTTCCGCTGAGGCGTCTCGAAGCTGATCACACCTCACCTCTGGAACTTCGAAAGGGTCCTTCACACCCTTGGTGCAAAACAAGAAGTTCCCCGACTTAGCCGTATCCACTCGAGAGGAATCACGAGGGTCCCGCCCACATCCACAGGAGCCCAGTTTCAGCCTCGTAGCTCGAGATGAGGGATCCTTTCCCTGCTTCGTCGGGAAAGAGTTCCCGGCGTTCCCGTCGCATCTCAAGAGGAGGCCCTCTCAACAGGAACGGCGAGAGGAACTCCAGGGTCGTGCCACCATTCCAAGAGTCCCCCAGATGTCTCAGTCCATTCCAGAGGAACCTCTTTTCCCTTCACCGGCTCGTCTTTCACGCCGAGGATCGACTCACACCAAGGTGGCACGTGGCACAGCCCTGTGGGAAAGCCTCGTGGGAAAGCCTCGAGGGACAGCCTCGAGGGAAAGCCACAGATCCCTTGATCCACGTGACAGGAAGCGTGACACTACTGCTGCAGCTCGGGAGGAAAGCGCACGTGCATGCCCCCACTCGAGACGAGGCCTGACTCCCCTGGGGAGACTCAGAAGCACCCCAAGATCCATGGCAACACTGGAGAGGAATCCTCAGGTTCCGGCCCCGACTCCACACAAGGACTGAGGCCCCGGCATGGACGGGAGAGGAATCCCGAGAGGTCCCCTAGCAACTCGCATGGGGACTGGCCTTTCCTGAGGCCACCAGAGCGGGTCCCTGAGGTCCCCGTCGTAACTCGAGAAGACCTGCCGCAACTCGAGAAAATCCAGGAGGTTCTCCCCTCCAGGCGAGATGAGGCCCATTTCCGCTGAGGCGTCTCGAGGCTGATCACACCTCACCTCTGGAACTTCGAAAGGCTCCTTCACACCCTTGGTGCAAATCAAGAAGTTCCCCGACATACCCGTCTCCACTCGAGAGGAATCACGAGGGTCCCTCCCACATCCAGAGGAGCCCCGTTTCCGCCTCGTAGCTCGAGATGAGGGATCCTTTCCCTGCTTCGACGGGAAAGAGTTCCCGGCCTTCCCGTCGCATCTCAAGAGGAGGCCCTCTCAACAGGAACGGCGAGAGGAACTCCAGGGTCGTGCCACCATTCCAAGAGTCCCCCAGATGTCTCAGTCCATTGCAGAGGAACCTCTTTTCCCTTCACCGGCTCGTCTTTCACGCCGAGGATCGACTCACACCAAGGTGGCACGTGGCACAGCCCTGTGGGAAAGCCTCGTGGGAAAGCCTCGAGGGACAGCCTCGAGGGAAAGCCACAGATCCCTTGATCCACGTGACAGGAAGCGTGACACTACTGCTGCAGCTCGGGAGGAAAGCGCACGTGCATGCCCCCACTCGAGACGAGCCCTGACTCCCCTGGGGAGACTCAGAAGCACCCCAAGATCCATGGCAACACTGGAGAGGAATCCTCAGGTTCCGGGCCCCACTCCACACAAGGACTGAGGCCCCGGCATGGACGGGAGAGGAATCCCGAGTGGGCCCCTAGCAACTCGCATGGGGACTGGCCTTTCCTGAGGCCACCAGAGCGGGTCCCTGAGGTCCCCGTCGTATCTCGAGAAGACCTGCCGCAACTGGAGAAAATCCAGGAGGTTCTCCCCTCCAGGCGAGATGAGGCCCATTTCCGCTGAGGCGTCTCGAGGCTGATCACATCTCCCCTCTGGAACTTCAAAAGGCTCCTTCACACCCTTGGTGGAAATCAAGAAGTTTCCCGACATACCCGTCTCCACTTGATAGGAATCACGAGGGTCCCGCCCACATCCAGAGGAGCCCCGTTTCCGCCTCGTAGCTCGAGATGAGGGATCCTTTCCCTGCTTCGTCGGGAAAGAGTTCCCGGCGTTCCCGTCGCATCTCAAGAGGAGGCCCTCTCAACAGGAACGGCGAGAGGAACTCCAGGGTCGTGCCACCATTCCAAGAGTCCCCCAGATGTCTCAGTCCATTCCAGAGGAACCTCTATTCCCTTCACCGGCTCGTCTTTCACGCCGAGGATCGACTCACACCAAGGTGGCACGTGGCACAGCCCTGTGGGTAAGCCTCGTGGGAAAGCCTCGTGGGACAGCCTCGAGGTAAAGCCACAGATCCCTTGATCCACGTGACAGGAAGCGTGACACTACTGCCGCAGCTCGGGAGGAAAGCGCACGTGCATGCCCCCACTCGAGACGAGCCCTGACTCCCCTGGGGAGACTCAGAAGCACCCCAAGATCCATGGCAACACTGGAGAGGAATCCTCAGGTTCCGGCCCCGACTCCACACAAGGACTGAGGCCCCGGCATGGACGGGAGAGGAATCCCGAGAGGTCCCCTAGCAACTCGCATGGGGACTGGCCTTTCCTGAGGCCACCAGAGCGGGTCCCGGAGGTCCCCGTCGTAACTCGAGAAGACCTGCCGCAACTCGAGAAAATCCAGGAGGTTCTCCCCTCCAGGCGAGATGAGGCCCATTTCCGCTGAGGCGTCTCGAGGCTGATCACACCTCACCTCTGGAACTTCGAAAGGGTCCTTCACACCCTTGGTGCAAATCAAGAAGTTCCCCTACATACCCGTCTCCACTCGAGAGGAATCACGAGGGTCCCGCCCACATCCAGAGGAGCCCCGTTTCCGCCTCGTAGCTCGAGATGAGGGATCCTTAACCTGCTTCGTCGGGAAAGAGTTCCCGGCGTTCCCGTCGCATCTCAAGAGGAGGCCCTCTCAACAGGAACGGCGAGAGGAACTCCAGGGTCGTGCCACCATTCCAAGAGTCCCCCAGATGTCTCAGTCCATTGCAGAGGAACCTCTTTTCCCTTCACCGGCTCGTCTTTCACGCCGAGGATCGACTCACACCAAGGTGGCACGTGGCACAGCCCTGTGGGAAAGCCTCGTGGGAAAGCCTCGAGGGACAGCCTCGAGGGAAAGCCACAGATCCCTTGATCCACGTGACAGGAAGCGTGACACTACTGCTGCAGCTCGGGAGGAAAGCACACGTGCATGACCCCACTCGAGACGAGCCCTGACTCCCCTGGGGAGACTCAGAAGCACCCCAAGATCCATGGCAACACTGGAGAGGAATCCTCAGGTTCCGGCCCCGACTCCACACAAGGACTGAGGCCCCGGCATGGACGGGAGAGGAATCCCGAGAGGTCCCCTAGCAACTCGCATGGGGACTGGCCTTTCCTGAGGCCACCAGAGCGGGTCCCTGAGGTCCCCGTCGTAACTCGAGAAGACATGCCGCAACTCGAGAAAATCCAGGACGTTCTCCCCTCCAGGTGAGATGAGGCCCATTTCCGCTGAGGCGTCTCGAGGCTGATCACACCTCACCTCTGGAACTTCGAAAGGGTCCTTCACACCCTTGGTGCAAATCAAGAAGTTCCCCGACCTAGCCGTCTCCACTCGAGAGGAATCACGAGGGTCCCGCCCACATCCACAGGAGCCCCGTTTCAGCCTCGTAGCTCGAGATGAGGGATCCTTTCCCTGCTTCGTCGGGAAAGAGTTCCCGGCGTTCCCGTCGCATCTCAAGAGGAGGCCCTCTCAACAGGAACGGCGAGAGGAACTCCAGGGTCGTGCCACCATTCCAAGAGTCCCCCAGATGTCTCAGTCCATTCCAGAGGAACCTCTTTTCCCTTCACCGGCTCGTCTTTCACGCCGAGGATCGACTCACACCAAGGTGGCACGTGGCACAGCCCTGTGGGAAAGCCTCGTGGGAAAGCCTCGAGGGACAGCCTCGAGGGAAAGCCACAGATCCCTTGATCCACGTGACAGGAAGCGTGACACTACTGCTGCAGCTCGGGAGGAAAGCGCACGTGCATGCCCCCACTCGAGACGAGGCCTGACTCCCCTGGGGAGACTCAGAAGCACCCCAAGATCCATGGCAACACTGGAGAGGAATCCTCAGGTTCCGGTTCCGAATCCACACAAGGTTTGAGGCCCCGGCATGGATGGGAGAGGAATCCCGAGAGGTCCCCTCGCAACTCGCATGTGGACTGGCCTTTCCTGAGGCCACCAGAGCGGGTCCCTGAGGTCCCCGTCGTAACTCGAGAAGACCTGCCGCAACTCGAGAAAATCCAGGAGGTTCTCCCCTCCAGGCGAGATGAGGCCCATTTCCGCTGAGGCGTCTCGAAGCTGATCACACCTCACCTCTGGAACTTCGAAAGGGTCCTTCACACCCTTGGTGCAAAACAAGAAGTTCCCCGACTTAGCCGTATCCACTCGAGAGGAATCACGAGGGTCCCGCCCACATCGACAGGAGCCCAGTTTCAGCCTCGTAGCTCGAGATGAGGGATCCTTTCCCTGCTTCGTCGGGAAAGAGTTCCCGGCGTTCCCGTCGCATCTCAAGAGGAGGCCCTCTCAACAGGAACGGCGAGAGGAACTCCAGGGTCGTGCCACCATTCCAAGAGTCCCCCAGATGTCTCAGTCCATTCCAGAGGAACCTCTTTTCCCTTCACCGGCTCGTCTTTCACGCCGAGGATCGACTCACACCAAGGTGGCACGTGGCACAGCCCTGTGGGAAAGCCTCGTGGGAAAGCCTCGAGGGACAGCCTCGAGGGAAAGCCACAGATCCCTTGATCCACGTGACAGGAAGCGTGACACTACTGCTGCAGCTCGGGAGGAAAGCGCACGTGCATGCCCCCACTCGAGACGAGGCCTGACTCCCCTGGGGAGACTCAGAAGCACCCCAAGATCCATGGCAACACTGGAGAGGAATCCTCAGGTTCCGGCCCCGACTCCACACAAGGACTGAGGCCCCGGCATGGACGGGAGAGGAATCCCGAGAGGTCCCCTAGCAACTCGCATGGGGACTGGCCTTTCCTAAGGCCACCAGAGCGGGTCCCTGAGGTCCCCGTCGTAACTCGAGAAGACCTGCCGCAACTCGAGAAAATCCAGGAGGTTCTCCCCTCCAGGCGAGATGAGGCCCATTTCCGCTGAGGCGTCTCGAGGCTGATCACACCTCACCTCTGGAACTTCGAAAGGCTCCTTCACACCCTTGGTGGAAATCAAGAAGTTTCCCGACATACCCGTCTCCACTTGATAGGAATCACGAGGGTCCCGCCCACATCCAGAGGAGCCCCGTTTCCGCCTCGTAGCTCGAGATGAGGGATCCTTTCCCTGCTTCGTCGGGAAAGAGTTCCCGGCGTTCCCGTCGCATCTCAAGAGGAGGCCCTCTCAACAGGAACGGCGAGAGGAACTCCAGGGTCGTGCCACCATTCCAAGAGTCCCCCAGATGTCTCAGTCCATTCCAGAGGAACCTCTATTCCCTTCACCGGCTCGTCTTTCACGCCGAGGATCGACTCACACCAAGGTGGCACGTGGCACAGCCCTGTGGGTAAGCCTCGTGGGAAAGCCTCGTGGGACAGCCTCGAGGTAAAGCCACAGATCCCTTGATCCACGTGACAGGAAGCGTGACACTACTGCTGCAGCTCGGGAGGAAAGCGCACGTGCATGCCCCCACTCGAGACGAGCCCTGACTCCCCTGGGGAGACTCAGAAGCACCCCAAGATCCATGGCAACACTGGAGAGGAATCCTCAGGTTCCGGCCCCGACTCCACACAAGGACTGAGGCCCCGGCATGGACGGGAGAGGAATCCCGAGAGGTCCCCTAGCAACTCGCATGGGGACTGGCCTTTCCTGAGGCCACCAGAGCGGGTCCCGGAGGTCCCCGTCGTAACTCGAGAAGACCTGCCGCAACTCGAGAAAATCCAGGAGGTTCTCCCCTCCAGGCGAGATGAGGCCCATTTCCGCTGAGGCGTCTCGAGGCTGATCACACCTCACCTCTGGAACTTCGAAAGGGTCCTTCACACCCTTGGTGCAAATCAAGAAGTTCCCCTACATACCCGTCTCCACTCGAGAGGAATCACGAGGGTCCCGCCCACATCCAGAGGAGCCCCGTTTCCGCCTCGTAGCTCGAGATGAGGGATCCTTTCCCTGCTTCGTCGGGAAAGAGTTCCCGGCGTTCCCGTCGCATCTCAAGAGGAGGCCCTCTCAACAGGAACGGCGAGAGGAACTCCAGGGTCGTGCCACCATTCCAAGAGTCCCCCAGATGTCTCAGTCCATTCCAGAGGAACCTCTATTCCCTTCACCGGCTCGTCTTTCACGCCGAGGATCGACTCACACCAAGGTGGCACGTGGCACAGCCCTGTGGGAAAGCCTCGTGGGAAAGCCTCGAGGGACAGCCTCGAGGGAAAGCCACAGATCCCTTGATCCACGTGACAGGAAGCGTGACACTACTGCTGCAGCTCGGGAGGAAAGCGCACGTGCATGCCCCCACTCGAGACGAGCCCTGACTCCCCTGGGGAGACTCAGAAGCACCCCAAGATCCATGGCAACACTGGAGAGGAATCCTCAGGTTCCGGCCCCGACTCCACACAAGGACTGAGGCCCCGGCATGGACGGGAGAGGAATCCCGAGAGGTCCCCTAGCAACTCGCATGGGGACTGGCCTTTCCTGAGGCCACCAGAGCGGGTCCCTGAGGTCCCCGTCGTAACTCGAGAAGACCTGCCGCAACTCGAGAAAATCCAGGAGGTTCTCCCCTCCAGGCGAGATGAGGCCCATTTCCGCTGAGGCGTCTCGAGGCTGATCACACCTCACCTCTGGAACTTCGAAAGGGTCCTTCACACCCTTGGTGCAAATCAAGAAGTTCCCCTACATACCCGTCTCCACTCGAGAGGAATCACGAGGGTCCCGCCCACATCCAGAGGAGCCCCGTTTCCGCCTCGTAGCTCGAGATGAGGGATCCTTAACCTGCTTCGTCGGGAAAGAGTTCCCGGCGTTCCCGTCGCATCTCAAGAGGAGGCCCTCTCAACAGGAACGGCGAGAGGAACTCCAGGGTCGTGCCACCATTCCAAGAGTCCCCCAGATGTCTCAGTCCATTGCAGAGGAACCTCTTTTCCCTTCACCGGCTCGTCTTTCACGCCGAGGATCGACTCACACCAAGGTGGCACGTGGCACAGCCCTGTGGGAAAGCCTCGTGGGAAAGCCTCGAGGGACAGCCTCGAGGGAAAGCCACAGATCCCTTGATCCACGTGACAGGAAGCGTGACACTACTGCTGCAGCTCGGGAGGAAAGCGCACGTGCATGACCCCACTCGAGACGAGCCCTGACTCCCCTGGGGAGACTCAGAAGCACCCCAAGATCCATGGCAACACTGGAGAGGAATCCTCAGGTTCCGGGCCCCACTCCACACAAGGACTGAGGCCCCGGCATGGACGGGAGAGGAATCCCGAGAGGTCCCCTAGCAACTCGCATGGGGACTGGCCTTTCCTGAGGCCACCAGAGCGGGTTCCTGAGGTCCCCGTCGTAACTCGAGAAGACCTGCCGCAACTCGAGAAAATCCAGGAGGTTCTCCCCTCCAGGCGAGATGAGGCCCATTTCCGCTGAGGCGTCTCGAGGCTGATCACACCTCACCTCTGGAACTTCGAAAGGCTCCTTCACACCCTTGGTGCAAATCAAGAAGTTCCCCGACATACCCGTCTCCACTCGAGAGGAATCACGAGGGTCCCTCCCACATCCAGAGGAGCCCCGTTTCCGCCTCGTAGCTCGAGATGAGGGATCCTTTCCCTGCTTCGACGGGAAAGAGTTCCCGGCCTTCCCGTCGCATCTCAAGAGGAGGCCCTCTCAACAGGAACGGCGAGAGGAACTCCAGGGTCGTGCCACCATTCCAAGAGTCCCCCAGATGTCTCAGTCCATTGCAGAGGAACCTCTTTTCCCTTCACCGGCTCGTGTTTCACGCCGAGGATCGACTCACACCAAGGTGGCACGTGGCACAGCCCTGTGGGAAAGCCTCGTGGGAAAGCCTCGAGGGACAGCCTCGAGGGAAAGCCACAGATCCCTTGATCCACGTGACAGGAAGCGTGACACTACTGCTGCAGCACGGGAGGAAAGCGCACGTGCATGCCCCCACTCGAGACGAGCCCTGACTCCCCTGGGGAGACTCAGAAGCACCCCAAGATCCATGGCAACACTGGAGAGGAATCCTCAGGTTCCGGGCCCCACTCCACACAAGGACTGAGGCCCCGGCATGGACGGGAGAGGAATCCCGAGTGGGCCCCTAGCAACTCGCATGGGGACTGGCCTTTCCTGAGGCCACCAGAGCGGGTCCCTGAGGTCCCCGTCGTATCTCGAGAAGACCTGCCGCAACTGGAGAAAATCCAGGAGGTTCTCCCCTCCAGGCGAGATGAGGCCCATTTCCGCTGAGGCGTCTCGAGGCTGATCACATCTCCCCTCTGGAACTTCAAAAGGCTCCTTCACACCCTTGGTGGAAATCAAGAAGTTTCCCGACATACCCGTCTCCACTTGATAGGAATCACGAGGGTCCCGCCCACATCCAGAGGCGCCCCGTTTCCGCCTCGTAGCTCGAGATGAGGGATCCTTTCCCTGCTTCGTCGGGAAAGAGTTCCCGGCGTTCCCGTCGCATCTCAAGAGGAGGCCCTCTCAACAGGAACGGCGAGAGGAACTCCAGGGTCGTGCCACCATTCCAAGAGTCCCCCAGATGTCTCAGTCCATTCCAGAGGAACCTCTATTCCCTTCACCGGCTCGTCTTTCACGCCGAGGATCGACTCACACCAAGGTGGCACGTGGCACAGCCCTGTGGGTAAGCCTCGTGGGAAAGCCTCGTGGGACTGCCTCGAGGGAAAGCCACAGATCCCTTGATCCACGTGACAGGAAGCGTGACACTACTGCTGCAGCTCGGGAGGAAAGCGCACGTGCATGCCCCCACTCGAGACGAGCCCTGACTCCCCTGGGGAGACTCAGAAGCACCCCAAGATCCATGGCAACACTGGAGAGGAATCCTCAGGTTCCGGCCCCGACTCCACACAAGGACTGAGGCCCCGGCATGGACGGGAGAGGAATCCCGAGAGGTCCCCTAGCAACTCGCATGGGGACTGGCCTTTCCTGAGGCCACCAGAGCGGGTCCCGGAGGTCCCCGTCGTAACTCGAGAAGACCTGCCGCAACTCGAGAAAATCCAGGACGTTCTCCCCTCCAGGCGAGATGAGGCCCATTTCCGCTGAGGCGTCTCGAGGCTGATCACACCTCACCTCTGGAACTTCGAAAGGGTCCTTCACACCCTTGGTGCAAATCAAGAAGTTCCCCTACATACCCGTCTCCACTCGAGAGGAATCACGAGGGTCCCGCCCACATCCAGAGGAGCCCCGTTTCCGCCTCGTAGCTCGAGATGAGGGATCCTTTCCCTGCTTCGTCGGGAAAGAGTTCCCGGCGTTCCCGTCGCATCTCAAGAGGAGGCCCTCTCAACAGGAACGGCGAGAGGAACTCCAGGGTCGTGCCACCATTCCAAGAGTCCCCCAGATGTCTCAGTCCATTCCAGAGGAACCTCTATTCCCTTCACCAGCTCGTCTTTCACGCCGAGGATCGACTCACACCAAGGTGGCACGTGGCACAGCCCTGTGGGAAAGCCTCGTGGGAAAGCCTCGAGGGACAGCCTCGAGGGAAAGCCACAGATCCCTTGATCCACGTGACAGGAAGCGTGACACTACTGCTGCAGCTCGGGAGGAAAGCGCACGTGCATGCCCCCACTCGAGACGAGCCCTGACTCCCCTGGGGAGACTCAGAAGCACCCCAAGATCCATGGCAACACTGGAGAGGAATCCTCAGGTTCCGGCCCCGACTCCACACAAGGACTGAGGCCCCGGCATGGACGGGAGAGGAATCCCGAGAGGTCCCCTAGCAACTCGCATGGGGACTGGCCTTTCCTGAGGCCACCAGAGCGGGTCCCTGAGGTCCCCGTCGTAACTCGAGAAGACCTGCCGCAACTCGAGAAAATCCAGGAGGTTCTCCCCTCCAGGCGAGATGAGGCCCATTTCCGCTGAGGCGTCTCGAGGCTGATCACACCTCACCTCTGGAACTTCGAAAGGGTCCTTCACACCCTTGGTGCAAATAAAGAAGTTCCCCTACATACCCGTCTCCACTCGAGAGGAATCACGAGGGTCCCGCCCACATCCAGAGGAGCCCCGTTTCCGCCTCGTAGCTCGAGATGAGGGATCCTTAACCTGCTTCGTCGGGAAAGAGTTCCCGGCGTTCCCGTCGCATCTCAAGAGGAGGCCCTCTCAACAGGAACGGCGAGAGGAACTCCAGGGTCGTGCCACCATTCCAAGAGTCCCCCAGATGTCTCAGTCCATTGCAGAGGAACCTCTTTTCCCTTCACCGGCTCGTCTTTCACGCCGAGGATCGACTCACACCAAGGTGGCACGTGGCACAGCCCTGTGGGAAAGCCTCGTGGGAAAGCCTCGAGGGACAGCCTCGAGGGAAAGCCACAGATCCCTTGATCCACGTGACAGGAAGCGTGACACTACTGCTGCAGCTCGGGAGGAAAGCGCACGTGCATGACCCCACTCGAGACGAGCCCTGACTCCCCTGGGGAGACTCAGAAGCACCCCAAGATCCATGGCAACACTGGAGAGGAATCCTCAGGTTCCGGGCCCCACTCCACACAAGGACTGAGGCCCCGGCATGGACGGGAGAGGAATCCCGAGAGGTCCCCTAGCAACTCGCATGGGGACTGGCCTTTCCTGAGGCCACCAGAGCGGGTCCCTGAGGTCCCCGTCGTAACTCGAGAAGACCTGCCGCAACTCGAGAAAATCCAGGAGGTTCTCCCCTCCAGGCGAGATGACGCCCATTTCCGCTGAGGCGTCTCGAGGCTGATCACACCTCACCTCTGGAACTTCGAAAGGCTCCTTCACACCCTTGGTGGAAATCAAGAAGTTTCCCGACATACCCGTCTCCACTTGAGAGGAATCACGAGGGTCCCGCCCACATCCAGAGGAGCCCCGTTTCCGCCTCGTAGCTCGAGATGAGGGATCCTTTCCCTGCTTCGTCGGGAAAGAGTTCCCGGCGTTCCCGTCGCATCTCAAGAGGAGGCCCTCTCAACAGGAACGGCGAGAGGAACTCCAGGGTCGTGCCACCATTCCAAGAGTCCCCCAGATGTCTCAGTCCATTCCAGAGGAACCTCTATTCCCTTCACCGGCTCGTCTTTCACGCCGAGGATCGACTCACACCAAGGTGGCACGTGGCACAGCCCTGTGGGAAAGCCTCGTGGGAAAGCCTCGAGGGACAGCCTCGAGGGAAAGCCACAGATCCCTTGATCCACGTGACAGGAAGCGTGACACTACTGCTGCAGCTCGGGAGGAAAGCGCACGTGCATGCCCCCACTCGAGACGAGCCCTGACTCCCCTGGGGAGACTCAGAAGCACCCCAAGATCCATGGCAACACTGGAGAGGAATCCTCAGGTTCCGGCCCCGACTCCACACAAGGACTGAGGCCCCGGCATGGACGGGAGAGGAATCCCGAGAGGTCCCCTAGCAACTCGCATGGGGACTGGCCTTTCCTGAGGCCACCAGAGCGGGTCCCTGAGGTCCCCGTCGTAACTCGAGAAGACCTGCCGCAACTCGAGAAAATCCAGGAGGTTCTCCCCTCCAGGCGAGATGAGGCCCATTTCCGCTGAGGCGTCTCGAGGCTGATCACACCTCACCTCTGGAACTTCGAAAGGGTCCTTCACACCCTTGGTGCAAATCAAGAAGTTCCCCTACATACCCGTCTCCACTCGAGAGGAATCACGAGGGTCCCGCCCACATCCAGAGGAGCCCCGTTTCCGCCTCGTAGCTCGAGATGAGGGATCCTTAACCTGCTTCGTCGGGAAAGAGTTCCCGGCGTTCCCGTCGCATCTCAAGAGGAGGCCCTCTCAACAGGAACGGCGAGAGGAACTCCAGGGTCGTGCCACCATTCCAAGAGTCCCCCAGATGTCTCAGTCCATTGCAGAGGAACCTCTTTTCCCTTCACCGGCTCGTCTTTCACGCCGAGGATCGACTCACACCAAGGTGGCACGTGGCACAGCCCTGTGGGAAAGCCTCGTGGGAAAGCCTCGAGGGACAGCCTCGAGGGAAAGCCACAGATCCCTTGATCCACGTGACAGTAAGCGTGACACTACTGCTGCAGCTCGGGAGGAAAGCGCACGTGCATGCCCCCACTCGAGACGAGGCCTGACTCCCCTGGGGAGACTCAGAAGCACCCAAAGATCCATGGCAACACTGGAGAGGAATCCTCAGGTTCCGGCCCCGACTCCACACAAGGACTGAGGCCCCGGCATGGACGGGAGAGGAATCCCGAGAGGTCCCCTAGCAACTCGCATGGGGACTGGCCTTTCCTGAGGCCACCAGAGCGGGTCCCTGAGGTCCCCATCGTAACTCGAGAAGACCTGCCGCAACTCGAGAAAATCCAGGAGGTTCTCCCCTCCAGGCGAGATGAGGCCATTTCTGCTGAGGTGCCACGAGGCGGATCACACCTCACCTCTGGAACTTCGAAAGGCTCCTTCACACCCTTGGTGCAAATCAAGAAGTTCCCCGACATACCCGTCTCCACTTGAGAGGAATCACGAGGGTCCCGCCCACATCCAGAGGAGCCCCGTTTCCGCCTCGTAGCTCGAGATGAGGGATCCTTTCCCTGCTTCGTCGGGAAAGAGTTCCCGGCGTTCCCGTCGCATCTCAAGAGGAGGCCCTCTCAACAGGAACGGCGAGAGGAACTCCGGGGTCGTGCCAGCATTCCAAGAGTCCCCCAGATGTCTCAGTCCATTCCAGAGGAATTTCTTTTCCCTTCACCGGCTCGTCTTTCACGCCGAGGATCGACTCACACCAAGGTGGCACGTGGCACAGCCCTGTGGGAAAGCCTCGTGGGAAAGCCTGGAGGGACAGCCTCGAGGGAAAGCCACAGATCCCTTGATCCACGTGACAAGAAGCGTGACACAACTGCTACAGCTCAGGAGGAAATCGCACGTGCATGCCCCCACTCGAGATGCCGCCTGACTCCCCTGGGGAGATTCAGAAGCTCCCCAAGATCCATGGCAACACTGGAGAGGAATCCTCAGGTTCCGGCCCGGACTCCACACAAGGACTGAGGCCCCGGCATGGACGGGAGAGGAATCCCGAGAGGTCCCCTAGCAACTCGCATGGGGACTGGCCTTTCCTGAGGCCACCAGAGCGGGTCCCTGAGGTCCCCGTCGTAACTCGAGAAGACCTGCCGCAACTCGAGAAAATCCAGGAGGTTCTCCCCTCCAGGCGAGATGACGCCCATTTCCGCTGAGGCGTCTCGAGGCTGATCACACCTCCCCTCTGGAACTTCGAAAGGCTCCTTCACACCCTTGGTGGAAATCAAGAAGTTCCCCGACATACCCGTCTCCACTTGAGAGGAATCACGATGGTCCCGCCCACATCCAGAGGAGCCCCGTTTCCGCCTCGTAGCTCGAGATGAGGGATCCTTTCCCTGCTTCGTCGGGAAAGAGTTCCCGGCGTTCCCGTCGCATCTCAAGAGGAGGCCCTCTCAACAGGAACGGCCAGAGGAACTCCAGGGTCGTGCCACCATTCCAAGAGGCCCCCAGATGTCTCAGTCCATTCCAGAGGAACCTCTATTCCCTTCACCGGCTCGTCTTTCACGCCGAGGATCGACTCACACCAAGGTGGCACGTGGCACAGCCCTGTGGGAAAGCCTCGTGGGAAAGCCTCGAGGGACAGCCTCGAGGGAAAGCCACAGATCCCTTGATCCACGTGACAGGAAGCGTGACACTACTGCTGCAGCTCGGGAGGAAAGCGCACGTGCATGCCCCCACTCGAGACGAGCCCTGACTCCCCTGGGGAGACTCAGAAGCACCCCAAGATCCATGGCAACACTGGAGAGGAATCCTCAGGTTCCGGCCCCGACTCCACACAAGGACTGAGGCCCCGACATGGACGGGAGAGGAATCCCGAGAGGTCCCCTAGCAACTCGCATGGGGACTGGCCTTTCCTGAGGCCACCAGAGCGGGTCCCGGAGGTCCCCGTCGTAACTCGAGAAGACCTGCCACAACTCGAGAAAATCCAGGAGGTTCTCCCCTCCAGGCGAGATGAGGCCCATTTCTGCTGAGGTGCCACGATGCGGATCACACCTCATCTCTGGAACTTCGAAAGGCTCCTTCACACCCTTGCTGCAAATCAAGAAGTTCCCCGACATACCCGTCTCCACTTGAGAGGAATCACGAGGGTCCCGCCCACATCCAGAGGAGCCCCGTTTCCAACTCGTAGCTCGAGATGAGGGATCCTTTCCCTGCTTCGTCGGGAAAGAGTTCCCGGCGTTCCCGTCGCATCTCAAGAGGAGGCCCTCTCAACAGGAACGGCGAGAGGAACTCCGGGGTCGTGCCAGCATTCCAAGAGTCCCCCAGATGTCTCAGTCCATTCCAGAGGAATTTCTTTTCCCTTCACCGGCTCGTCTTTCACGCCAAGGATCGACTCACACCAAGGTGGCACGTGGCACAGCCCTGTGGGAAAGCCTCGTGGGAAAGCCTGGAGGGACAGCCTCGAGGGAAAGCCACAGATCCCTTGATCCACGTGACAAGAAGCGTGACACAACTGCTACAGCTCAGGAGGAAATCGCACGTGCATGCCCCCACTCGAGATGCCGCCTGACTCCCCTGGGGAGATTCAGAAGCTCCCCAAGATCCATGGCAACACTGGAGAGGAATCCTCAGGTTCCGGCCCCGACTCCACACAAGGACTGAGGCCCCGGCATGGACGGGAGAGGAATCCCGAGAGGTCCCCTAGCAACTCGCATGGGGACTGGCCTTTCCTGAGGCCACCAGAGCGGGTCCCTGAGGTCCCCGTCGTAACTCGAGAAGACCTGCCGCAACTCGAGAAAATCCAGGAGGTTCTCCCCTCCAGGCGAGATGACGCCCATTTCCGCTGAGGCGTCTCGAGGCTGATCACACCTCCCCTCTGGAACTTCGAAAGGCTCCTTCACACCCTTGGTGGAAATCAAGAAGTTTCCCGACATACCCGTCTCCACTTGAGAGGAATCACGAGGGTCCCGCCCACATCCAGAGGAGCCCCGTTTCCGCCTCGTAGCTCGAGATGAGGGATCCTTTCCCTGCTTCGTCGGGAAAGAGTTCCCGGCGTTCCCGTCGCATCTCAAGAGGAGGCCCTCTCAACAGGAACGGCGAGAGGAACTCCAGGGTCGTGCCACCATTCCAAGAGTCCCCCAGATGTCTCAGTCCATTCCAGAGGAACCTCTATTCCCTTCACCGGCTCGTCTTTCACGCCGAGGATCGACTCACACCAAGGTGGCACGTGGCACAGCCCTGTGGGTAAGCCTCGTGGGAAAGCCTCGTGGGACAGCCTCGAGGGAAAGCCACAGATCCCTTGATCCACGTGACAGGAAGCGTGACACTACTGCTGCAGCTCGGGAGGAAAGCGCACGTGCATGCCCCCACTCGAGACGAGCCCTGACTCCCCTGGGGAGACTCAGAAGCACCCCAAGATCCATGGCAACACTGGAGAGGAATCCTCAGGTTCCGGCCCCGACTCCACACAAGGACTGAGGCCCCGGCATGGACGGGAGAGGAATCCCGAGAGGTCCCCTAGCAACTCGCATGGGGACTGGCCTTTCCTGAGGCCACCAGAGCGGGTCCCGGAGGTCCCCGTCGTAACTCGAGAAGACCTGCCGCAACTCGAGAAAATCCAGGAGGTTCTCCCCTCCAGGCGAGATGAGGCCCATTTCCGCTGAGGCGTCTCGAGGCTGATCACACCTCACCTCTGGAACTTCGAAAGGGTCCTTCACACCCTTGGTGCAAATCAAGAAGTTCCCCTACATACCCGTCTCCACTCGAGAGGAATCACGAGGGTCCCGCCCACATCCAGAGGAGCCCCGTTTCCGCCTCGTAGCTCGAGATGAGGGATCCTTTCCCTGCTTCGTCGGGAAAGAGTTCCCGGCGTTCCCGTCGCATCTCAAGAGGAGGCCCTCTCAACAGGAACGGCGAGAGGAACTCCAGGGTCGTGCCACCATTCCAAGAGTCCCCCAGATGTCTCAGTCCATTCCAGAGGAACCTCTATTCCCTTCACCGGCTCGTCTTTCACGCCGAGGATCGACTCACACCAAGGTGGCACGTGGCACAGCCCTGTGGGAAAGCCTCGTGGGAAAGCCTCGAGGGACAGCGTCGAGGGAAAGCCACAGATCCCTTGATCCACGTGACAGGAAGCGTGACACTACTGCTGCAGCTCGGGAGGAAAGCGCACGTGCATGCCCCCACTCGAGACGAGCCCTGACTCCCCTGGGGAGACTCAGAAGCACCCCAAGATCCATGGCAACACTGGAGAGGAATCCTCAGGTTCCGGCCCCGACTCCACACAAGGACTGAGGCCCCGGCATGGACGGGAGAGGAATCCCGAGAGGTCCCCTAGCAACTCGCATGGGGACTGGCCTTTCCTGAGGCCACCAGAGCGGGTCCCTGAGGTCCCCGTCGTAACTCGAGAAGACCTGCCGCAACTCGAGAAAATCCAGGAGGTTCTCCCCTCCAGGCGAGATGAGGCCCATTTCCGCTGAGGCGTCTCGAGGCTGATCACACCTCACCTCTGGAACTTCGAAAGGGTCCTTCACACCCTTGGTGCAAATCAAGAAGTTCCCCTACATACCCGTCTCCACTCGAGAGGAATCACGAGGGTCCCGCCCACATCCAGAGGAGCCCCGTTTCCGCCTCGTAGCTCGAGATGAGGGATCCTTAACCTGCTTCGTCGGGAAAGAGTTCCCGGCGTTCCCGTCGCATCTCAAGAGGAGGCCCTCTCAACAGGAACGGCGAGAGGAACTCCAGGGTCGTGCCACCATTCCAAGAGTCCCCCAGATGTCTCAGTCCATTGCAGAGGAACCTCTTTTCCCTTCACCGGCTCGTCTTTCACGCCGAGGATCGACTCACACCAAGGTGGCACGTGGCACAGCCCTGTGGGAAAGCCTCGTGGGAAAGCCTCGAGGGACAGCCTCGAGGGAAAGCCACAGATCCCTTGATCCACGTGACAGTAAGCGTGACACTACTGCTGCAGCTCGGGAGGAAAGCGCACGTGCATGCCCCCACTCGAGACGAGGCCTGACTCCCCTGGGGAGACTCAGAAGCACCCAAAGATCCATGGCAACACTGGAGAGGAATCCTCAGGTTCCGGCCCCGACTCCACACAAGGACTGAGGCCCCGGCATGGACGGGAGAGGAATCCCGAGAGGTCCCCTAGCAACTCGCATGGGGACTGGCCTTTCCTGAGGCCACCAGAGCGGGTCCCTGAGGTCCCCGTCGTAACTCGAGAAGACCTGCCGCAACTCGAGAAAATCCAGGAGGTTCTCCCCTCCAGGCGAGATGAGGCCATTTCTGCTGAGGTGCCACGAGGCGGATCACACCTCACCTCTGGAACTTCGAAAGGCTCCTTCACACCCTTGGTGCAAATCAAGAAGTTCCCCGACATACCCGTCTCCACTTGAGAGGAATCACGAGGGTCCCGCCCACATCCAGAGGAGCCCCGTTTCCGCCTCGTAGCTCGAGATGAGGGATCCTTTCCCTGCTTCGTCGGGAAAGAGTTCCCGGCGTTCCCGTCGCATCTCAAGAGGAGGCCCTCTCAACAGGAACGGCGAGAGGAACTCCGGGGTCGTGCCAGCATTCCAAGAGTCCCCCAGATGTCTCAGTCCATTCCAGAGGAATTTCTTTTCCCTTCACCGGCTCGTCTTTCACGCCGAGGATCGACTCACACCAAGGTGGCACGTGGCACAGCCCTGTGGGAAAGCCTCGTGGGAAAGCCTGGAGGGACAGCCTCGAGGGAAAGCCACAGATCCCTTGATCCACGTGACAAGAAGCGTGACACAACTGCTACAGCTCAGGAGGAAATCGCACGTGCATGCCCCCACTCGAGATGCCGCCTGACTCCCCTGGGGAGATTCAGAAGCTCCCCAAGATCCATGGCAACACTGGAGAGGAATCCTCAGGTTCCGGCCCGGACTCCACACAAGGACTGAGGCCCCGGCATGGACGGGAGAGGAATCCCGAGAGGTCCCCTAGCAACTCGCATGGGGACTGGCCTTTCCTGAGGCCACCAGAGCGGGTCCCTGAGGTCCCCGTCGTAACTCGAGAAGACCTGCCGCAACTCGAGAAAATCCAGGAGGTTCTCCCCTCCAGGCGAGATGACGCCCATTTCCGCTGAGGCGTCTCGAGGCTGATCACACCTCCCCTCTGGAACTTCGAAAGGCTCCTTCACACCCTTGGTGGAAATCAAGAAGTTTCCCGACATACCCGTCTCCACTTGAGAGGAATCACGAGGGTCCCGCCCACATCCAGAGGAGCCCCGTTTCCGCCTCGTAGCTCGAGATGAGGGATCCTTTCCCTGCTTCGTCGGGAAAGAGTTCCCGGCGTTCCCGTCGCATCTCAAGAGGAGGCCCTCTCAACAGGAACGGCGAGAGGAACTCCAGGGTCGTGCCACCATTCCAAGAGTCCCCCAGATGTCTCAGTCCATTCCAGAGGAACCTCTATTCCCTTCACCGGCTCGTCTTTCACGCCGAGGATCGACTCACACCAAGGTGGCACGTGGCACAGCCCTGTGGGTAAGCCTCGTGGGAAAGCCTCGTGGGACAGCCTCGAGGGAAAGCCACAGATCCCTTGATCCACGTGACAGGAAGCGTGACACTACTGCTGCAGCTCGGGAGGAAAGCGCACGTGCATGCCCCCACTCGAGACGAGCCCTGACTCCCCTGGGGAGACTCAGAAGCACCCCAAGATCCATGGCAACACTGGAGAGGAATCCTCAGGTTCCGGCCCCGACTCCACACAAGGACTGAGGCCCCGGCATGGACGGGAGAGGAATCCCGAGAGGTCCCCTAGCAACTCGCATGGGGACTGGCCTTTAATGAGGCCACCAGAGCGGGTCCCGGAGGTCCCCGTCGTAACTCGAGAAGACCTGCCGCAACTCGAGAAAATCCAGGAGGTTCTCCCCTCCAGGCGAGATGAGGCCCATTTCCGCTGAGGCGTCTCGAGGCTGATCACACCTCACCTCTGGAACTTCGAAAGGGTCCTTCACACCCTTGGTGCAAATCAAGAAGTTCCCCTACATACCCGTCTCCACTCGAGAGGAATCACGAGGGTCCCGCCCACATCCAGAGGAGCCCCGTTTCCGCCTCGTAGCTCGAGATGAGGGATCCTTTCCCTGCTTCGTCGGGAAAGAGTTCCCGGCGTTCCCGTCGCATCTCAAGAGGAGGCCCTCTCAACAGGAACGGCGAGAGGAACTCCAGGGTCGTGCCACCATTCCAAGAGTCCCCCAGATGTCTCAGTCCATTCCAGAGGAACCTCTATTCCCTTCACCGGCTCGTCTTTCACGCCGAGGATCGACTCACACCAAGGTGGCACGTGGCACAGCCCTGTGGGAAAGCCTCGTGGGAAAGCCTCGAGGGACAGCCTCGAGGGAAAGCCACAGATCCCTTGATCCACGTGACAGGAAGCGTGACACTACTGCTGCAGCTCGGGAGGAAAGCGCACGTGCATGCCCCCACTCGAGACGAGCCCTGACTCCCCTGGGGAGACTCAGAAGCACCCCAAGATCCATGGCAACACTGGAGAGGAATCCTCAGGTTCCGGCCCCGACTCCACACAAGGACTGAGGCCCCGGCATGGACGGGAGAGGAATCCCGAGAGGTCCCCTAGCAACTCGCATGGGGACTGGCCTTTCCTGAGGCCACCAGAGCGGGTCCCTGAGGTCCCCGTCGTAACTCGAGAAGACCTGCCGCAACTCGAGAAAATCCAGGAGGTTCTCCCCTCCAGGCGAGATGAGGCCCATTTCCGCTGAGGCGTCTCGAGGCTGATCACACCTCACCTCTGGAACTTCGAAAGGGTCCTTCACACCCTTGGTGCAAATCAAGAAGTTCCCCTACATACCCGTCTCCACTCGAGAGGAATCACGAGGGTCCCGCCCACATCCAGAGGAGCCCCGTTTCCGCCTCGTAGCTCGAGATGAGGGATCCTTAACCTGCTTCGTCGGGAAAGAGTTCCCGGCGTTCCCGTCGCATCTCAAGAGGAGGCCCTCTCAACAGGAACGGCGAGAGGAACTCCAGGGTCGTGCCACCATTCCAAGAGTCCCCCAGATGTCTCAGTCCATTGCAGAGGAAACTCTTTTCCCTTCACCGGCTCGTCTTTCACGCCGAGGATCGACTCACACCAAGGTGGCACGTGGCACAGCCCTGTGGGAAAGCCTCGTGGGAAAGCCTCGAGGGACAGCCTCGAGGGAAAGCCACAGATCCCTTGATCCACGTGACAGTAAGCGTGACACTACTGCTGCAGCTCGGGAGGAAAGCGCACGTGCATGCCCCCACTCGAGACGAGGCCTGACTCCCCTGGGGAGACTCAGAAGCACCCAAAGATCCATGGCAACACTGGAGAGGAATCCTCAGGTTCCGGCCCCGACTCCACACAAGGACTGAGGCCCCGGCATGGACGGGAGAGGAATCCCGAGAGGTCCCCTAGCAACTCGCATGGGGACTGGCCTTTCCTGAGGCCACCAGAGCGGGTCCCTGAGGTCCCCGTCGTAACTCGAGAAGACCTGCCGCAACTCGAGAAAATCCAGGAGGTTCTCCCATCCAGGCGAGATGAGGCCATTTCTGCTGAGGTGCCACGAGGCGGATCACACCTCACCTCTGGAACTTCGAAAGGCTCCTTCACACCCTTGGTGCAAATCAAGAAGTTCCCCGACATACCCGTCTCCACTTGAGAGGAATCACGAGGGTCCCGCCCACATCCAGAGGAGCCCCGTTTCCGCCTCGTAGCTCGAGATGAGGGATCCTTTCCCTGCTTCGTCGGGAAAGAGTTCCCGGCGTTCCCGTCGCATCTCAAGAGGAGGCCCTCTCAACAGGAACGGCGAGAGGAACTCCGGGGTCGTGCCAGCATTCCAAGAGTCCCCCAGATGTCTCAGTCCATTCCAGAGGAATTTCTTTTCCCTTCACCGGCTCGTCTTTCACGCCGAGGATCGACTCACACCAAGGTGGCACGTGGCACAGCCCTGTGGGAAAGCCTCGTGGGAAAGCCTGGAGGGACAGCCTCGAGGGAAAGCCACAGATCCCTTGATCCACGTGACAAGAAGCGTGACACAACTGCTACAGCTCAGGAGGAAATCGCACGTGCATGCCCCCACTCGAGATGCCGCCTGACTCCCCTGGGGAGATTCAGAAGCTCCCCAAGATCCATGGCAACACTGGAGAGGAATCCTCAGGTTCCGGCCCGGACTCCACACAAGGACTGAGGCCCCGGCATGGACGGGAGAGGAATCCCGAGAGGTCCCCTAGCAACTCGCATGGGGACTGGCCTTTCCTGAGGCCACCAGAGCGGGTCCCTGAGGTCCCCGTCGTAACTCGAGAAGACCTGCCGCAACTCGAGAAAATCCAGGAGGTTCTCCCCTCCAGGCGAGATGACGCCCATTTCCGCTGAGGCGTCTCGAGGCTGATCACACCTCCCCTCTGGAACTTCGAAAGGCTCCTTCACACCCTTGGTGGAAATCAAGAAGTTCCCCCACATACCCGTCTCCACTTGAGAGGAATCACGATGGTCCCGCCCACATCCAGAGGAGCCCCGTTTCCGCCTCGTAGCTCGAGATGAGGGATCCTTTCCCTGCTTCGTCGGGAAAGAGTTCCCGGCGTTCCCGTCGCATCTCAAGAGGAGGCCCTCTCAACAGGAACGGCGAGAGGAACTCCAGGGTCGTGCCACCATTCCAAGAGGCCCCCAGATGTCTCAGTCCATTCCAGAGGAACCTCTATTCCCTTCACCGGCTCGTCTTTCACGCCGAGGATCGACTCACACCAAGGTGGCACGTGGCACAGCCCTGTGGGAACGCCTCGTGGGAAAGCCTCGAGGGACAGCCTCGAGGGAAAGCCACAGATCCCTTGATCCACGTGACAGGAAGCGTGACACTACTGCTGCAGCTCGGGAGGAAAGCGCACGTGCATGCCCCCACTCGAGACGAGCCCTGACTCCCCTGGGGAGACTCAGAAGCACCCCAAGATCCATGGCAACACTGGAGAGGAATCCTCAGGTTCCGGCCCCGACTCCACACAAGGACTGAGGCCCCGACATGGACGGGAGAGGAATCCCGAGAGGTCCCCTAGCAACTCGCATGGGGACTGGCCTTTCCTGAGGCCACCAGAGCGGGTCCCGGAGGTCCCCGTCGTAACTCGAGAAGACCTGCCACAACTCGAGAAAATCCAGGAGGTTCTCCCCTCCAGGCGAGATGAGGCCCATTTCTGCTGAGGTGCCACGAGGCGGATCACACCTCATCTCTGGAACTTCGAAAGGCTCCTTCACACCCTTGCTGCAAATCAAGAAGTTCCCCGACATACCCGTCTCCACTTGAGAGGAATCACGAGGGTCCCGCCCACATCCAGAGGAGCCCCGTTTCCAACTCGTAGCTCGAGATGAGGGATCCTTTCCCTGCTTCGTCGGGAAAGAGTTCCCGGCGTTCCCGTCGCATCTCAAGAGGAGGCCCTCTCAACAGGAACGGCGAGAGGAACTCCGGGGTCGTGCCAGCATTCCAAGAGTCCCCCAGATGTCTCAGTCCATTCCAGAGGAATTTCTTTTCCCTTCACCGGCTCGTCTTTCACGCCGAGGATCGACTCACACCAAGGTGGCACGTGGCACAGCCCTGTGGGAAAGCCACGTGGGAAAGCCTGGAGGGACAGCCTCGAGGGAAAGCCACAGATCCCTTGATCCACGTGACAAGAAGCGTGACACAACTGCTACAGCTCAGGAGGAAATCGCACGTGCATGCCCCCACTCGAGATGCCGCCTGACTCCCCTGGGGAGATTCAGAAGCTCCCCAAGATCCATGGCAACACTGGAGAGGAATCCTCAGGTTCCGGCCCCGACTCCACACAAGGACTGAGGCCCCGGCATGGACGGGAGAGGAATCCCGAGAGGTCCCCTAGCAACTCGCATGGGGACTGGCCTTTCCTGAGGCCACCAGAGCGGGTCCCTGAGGTCCCCGTCGTAACTCGAGAAGACCTGCCGCAACTCGAGAAAATCCAGGAGGTTCTCCCCTCCAGGCGAGATGACGCCCATTTCCGCTGAGGCGTCTCGAGGCTGATCACACCTCCCCTCTGGAACTTCGAAAGGCTCCTTCACACCCTTGGTGGAAATCAAGAAGTTTCCCGACATACCCGTCTCCACTTGAGAGGAATCACGATGGTCCCGCCCACATCCAGAGGAGCCCCTTTTCCGCCTCGTAGCTCGAGATGAGGGATCCTTTCCCTGCTTCGTCGGGAAAGAGTTCCCGGCGTTCCCGTCGCATCTCAAGAGGAGGCCCTCTCAACAGGAACGGCGAGAGGAACTCCAGGGTCGTGCCACCATTCCAAGAGTCCCCCAGATGTCTCAGTCCATTCCAGAGGAACCTCTATTCCCTTCACCGGCTCGTCTTTCACGCCGAGGATCGACTCACACCAAGGTGGCACGTGGCACAGCCCTGTGGGAAAGCCTCGTGGGAAAGCCTCGAGGGACAGCCTCGAGGGAAAGCCACAGATCCCTTGATCCACGTGACAGGAAGCGTGACACTACTGCTGCAGCTCGGGAGGAAAGCGCACGTGCATGCCCCCACTCGAGACGAGGCCTGACTCCCCTGGGGAGACTCAGAAGCACCCCAAGATCCATGGCAACACTGGAGAGGAATCCTCAGGTTCCGGCCCCGACTCCACACAAGGACTGAGGCCCCGGCATGGACGGGAGAGGAATCCCGAGAGGTCCCCTAGCAACTCGCATGGGGACTGGCCTTTCCTGAGGCCACCAGAGCGGGTCCCTGAGGTCCCCGTCGTAACTCGAGAAGACCTGCCGCAACTCGAGAAAATCCAGGAGGTTCTCCCCTCCAGGCGAGATGAGGCCCATTTCCGCTGAGGCGTCTCGAGGCTGATCACACCTCACCTCTGGAACTTCGAAAGGGTCCTTCACACCCTTGGTGCAAATCCAGAAGTTCCCCGACATACCCGTCTCCACTCGAGAGGAATCACGAGGGTCCCGCCCACATCCAGAGGAGCCCCGTTTCCGCCTGGTAGCTCGAGATGAGGGATCCTTAACCTGCTTCGTCGGGAAAGAGTTCCCGGCGTTCCCGTCGCATCTCAAGAGGAGGCCCTCTCAACAGGAACGGCGAGAGGAACTCCAGGGTCGTGCCATCATTCCAAGAGTCCCCCAGATGTCTCAGTCCATTGCAGAGGAACCTCTTTTCCCTTCACCGGCTCGTCTTTCACGCCGAGGATCGACTCACACCAAGGTGGCACGTGGCACAGCCCTGTGGGAAAGCCTCGTGGGAAAGCCTCGAGGGACAGCCTCGAGGGAAAGCCACAGATCCCTTGATCCACGTGACAGTAAGCGTGACACTACTGCTGCAGCTCGGGAGGAAAGCGCACGTGCATGCCCCCACTCGAGACGAGGCCTGACTCCCCTGGGGAGACTCAGAAGCACCCAAAGATCCATGGCAACACTGGAGAGGAATCCTCAGGTTCCGGCCCCCACTCCACACAAGGACTGAGGCCCCGGCATAGACGGCAGAGGAAACCCGAGAGGTCCCCTAGCCACTCGCATGGGGACTGGCCTTTCCTGAGGCCACCAGAGCGGGTCCCTGAGGACCCCGTCGTAACTCGAGAAGACCTGCCGCAACTCGAGAAAATCCAGGAGGTTCTCCCCTCCAGGCGAGATGAGGCCCATTTCCGCTGAGGCGTCTCGAGGCTGATCACACCTCACCTCTGGAACTTCGAAAGGCTCCTTCACACCCTTGGTGCAAATCAAGAAGTTTCCCGACATACCCGTCTCCACTCGAGAGGAATCACGAGGGTCCCGCCCACATCCAGAGGAGCCCCGGGTCCGCCTCGCAGCTCGAGATGAGGGATCCTTTCCCTGCTTCGTTGGGAAAGAGATCCCGGCATTCCCGTCGCATCTCAAGAGGAGGCCCTCTCAACAGGAACGGCGAGAGTAACTTCAGGGTGGTGCCACCATTCCAAGAGTCCCCCAGATGTCTCAGTCCATTCCAGAGGAAGCTCTTTTCCCTTCACCGGCTCATCTTTCATGCCGAGGATCGACTCACACCAAGGTGGCACGTGGCACAGCCCTGTGGGAAAGCCTCGTGGGAAAGCCTCGAGGGACAGCCTCGAGGGAAAGCCACAGATCCCTTGATCCACGTGACAGGAAGCGTGACACTACTGCTGCAGCTCGGGAGGAAAGCGCACGTGCATGCCCCCACTCGAGACGAGCCCTGACTCCCCTGGGGAGACTCAGAAGCACCCCAAGATACATGGCAACACTGGAGAGGAATCCTCAGGTTCCGGCCCCGACTCCACACAAGGACTGAGGCCCCGGCATGGACGGGAGAGGAAACCCGAGAGGTCCACTAGCCACTCGCATGGGGACTGGCCTTTCCTGAGGCCACCAGAGCGGGTCCCTGAGGTCCCCGTCGTAACTCGAGAAGACCTGCCGCAACTCGAGAAAATCCAGGAGGTTCTCCCCTCCAGGCGAGATGAGGCCCATTTCTGCTGAGGTGCCACGAGGCGGATCACACCTCACCTCTGGAACTTCGAAAGGCTCCTTCACACCCTTGCTGCAAATCAAGAAGTTCCCCGACATACCCATCTCCACTCGAGAGGAATCACGAGGGTCCCGCCCACATCCAGAGGAGCCCCGTTTCCGCCTCGTATCTCGAGATGAGGGATCCTTTCCCTGCTTCGTCGGGAAAGAGTTCCCAGCGTTCCCGTCGCATCTCAAGAGGAGGCCCTCTCAACAGGAACGGCGAGAGGAACTCCGGGGTCGTGCCAGCATTCCAAGAGTCCCCCAGATGTCTCAGTCCATTCCAGAGGAATTTCTTTTCCCTTCACCGGCTCGTCTTTCACGCCGAGGATCGACTCACACCAAGGTGGCACGTGGCACAGCCCTGTGGGAAAGCCTCGTGGGAAAGCCTGGAGGGACAGCCTCGAGGGAAAGCCACAGATCCCTTGATCCACGTGACAAGAAGCGTGACACAACTGCTACAGCTCAGGAGGAAATCGCACGTGCATGCCCCCACTCGAGATGCCGCCTGACTCCCCTGGGGAGATTCAGATGCTCCCCAAGATCCATGGCAACACTGGAGAGGAATCCTCAGGTTCCGGCCCCGACTCCACACAAGGACTGAGGCCCCGGCATGGACGGGAGAGGAATCCCGAGAGGTCCCCTAGCAACTCGCATGGGGACTGGCCTTTCCTGAGGCCACCAGAGCGGGTCCCTGAGGTCCCCGTCGTAACTCGAGAAGACCTGCCGCAACTCGAGAAAATCCAGGAGGTTCTCCCCTCCAGGCGAGATGAGGCCCATTTCCGCTGAGGCGTCTCGAGGCTGATCACACTTCACCTCTGGAACTTCGAAAGGGTCCTTCACACCCTTGGTGCAAATCAAGAAGTTTCCCGACATACCCGTCTCCACTCGAGAGGAATCACGAGGGTCCCGCCCACATCCAGAGGAGCCCCGTTTCCGCCTCGTAGCTCGAGATGAGGGATCCTGTCCCTGCTTCGTCGGGAAAGAGTTCCCGGCGTTCCCGTCGCATCTCAAGAGGAGGCCCTCTCAACAGGAACGGCGAGAGGAACTCCAGGGTCGTGCCACCATTCCAAGAGTCCCCCAGATGTCTCAGTCCATTGCAGAGGAACCTCTTTTCCCTTCACCGGCTCGTCTTTCACGCCGAGGATCGACTCACACCAAGGTGGCACGTGGCACAGCCCTGTGGGAAAGCCTCGTGGGAAAGCCTCGAGGGACAGCCTCGAGGGAAAGCCACAGATCCCTTGATCCACGTGACAGGAAGCGTGACACTACTGCTGCAGCTCGGGAGGAAAGCGCACGTGCATGCCCCCACTCGAGACGAGGCCTGACTCCCCTGGGGAGACTCAGAAGCACCCCAAGATCCATGGCAACACTGGAGAGGAATCCTCAGGTTCCGGCCCCCACTCCACACAAGGACTGAGGCCCCGGCATGGACGGGAGAGGAATCCCGAGAGGTCCCCTAGCCACTCGCATGGGGACTGGCCTTTCCTGAGGCCACCAGAGCGGGTCCCTGAGGTCCCCGTCGTAACTCGAGAAGACCTGCCGCAACTCGAGAAAATCCAGGAGGTTCTCCCCTCCAGGCGAGATGAGGTCCATTTCCGCTGAGGCGTCTCGAGGCTGATCACACCTCACCTCTGGAACTTCGAAAGGCTCCTTCACACCCTTGGTGCAAATCAAGAAGTTCCCCGACATACCCGTCTCCACTCGAGAGGAATCACGAGGGTCCCGCCCACATCCAGAGGAGCCCCGTTTCCGCCTCGAAGCTCGAGATGAGGGATCCTTTCCCTGCTTCTTCGGGAAAGAGTTCCCGGCGTTCCCGTCGCATCTCAAGAGGAGGCCCTCTCAACAGGAACGGCGAGAGGAACTCCAGGGTCGTGCCACCATTCCAAGAGTCCTCCAGATGTCTCAGTCCATTGCAGAGGAACCTCTTTTCCCTTCACCGGCTCGTCTTTCACGCCGAGGATCGACTCACACCAAGGTGGCACGTGGCACAGCCCTGTGGGAAAGCCTCGTGGGAAAGCCTCGAGGGAGAGCCTGGAGGGAAAGCCACAGATCCCTTGATCCACGTGACAGGAAGCGTGACACTACTGCTGCAGCTCGGGAGGAAAGCGCACGTGCATGCCCCCACTCGAGACGAGGCCTGACTCCCCTGGGGAGACTCAGAAGACCCCAAGATCCATGGCAACACTGGCGAGGAATCCTCAGGTACCGGGCCCCACTCCACACAAGGACTGAGGCCCCGGCATGGACGGGAGAGGAATCCCGAGAGGTCCCCTAGCAACTCGCATGGGGACTGGCCTTTCCTGAGGCCACCAGAGCGGGTCCCTGAGGTCCCCGTCGTAACTCGATAAGACCTGCCGCGTCTCGAGAAAATCCAGGAGGTTCTCCCCTCCAGGCGAGATGAGGCCCATTTCCGCTGAGGCGTCTCGAGGCTGATCACACCTCACCTCTGGAACTTCGAAAGGGTCCTTCACACCCTTGGTGCAAATCAAGAAGTTCCCCGACATACCCGTCTCCACTTGAGAGGAATCACGACGGCCCCGCCCACATCCAGAGGAGCCCCGTTTCGGCCTCGTAGCTCGAGATGAGGGATCCTGTCCCTGCTTCGTCGGGAAAGAGTTCCCGGCGTTCCCGTCGCATCTCAAGAGGAGGCCCTCTCAACAGGAACGGCGAGAGGAACTCCAGGGTCGTGCCACCTTTCCAAGAGTCCCCCAGATGTCTCAGTCCATTCCAGAGGAAACTCTTTTCCCTTCACCGGCTCGTCTTTCACGCAGAGGATCGACTCACACCAAGGTGGCACGTGGCACAGCCCTGTGGGAAAGCCTCGTGGGAAAGCCTCGAGGGACAGCCTCGAGGGAAAGCCACAGATCCCTTGATCCACGTGACAGGAAGCGTGACACTACTGCTGCAGCTCGGGAGGAAAGCGCACGTGCATGCCCCCACTCGAGACGAGGCCTGACTCCCCTGGGGAGACTCAGAAGCACCCCAAGATCCATGGCAACACTGGAGAGGAATCCTCAGGTTCCGGGCCCGACTCCACACAAGGACTGAGGCCCCGGCATGGACGGTAGAGGAATCCCGAGAGGTCCCCTAGCAACTCGCATGGGGACTGGCCTTTCCTGAGGCCACCAGAGCGGGTCCCTGAGGTCCCCGTCGTAACTCGAGAAGACCTGCCACAACTCGAGAAAATCCAGGAGGTTCTCCCCTCCAGGCGAGATGAGGCCCATTTCCGCTGAGGCGTCTCGAGGCTGATCACACCTCACCTCTGGAACTTCGAAAGGGTCCTTCACACCCTTGGTGCAAATCAAGAAGTTCCCCGACATACCCGTCTCCACTCGAGAGGAATCACGAGGGTCCCGCCCACATCCAGAGGAGCCCCGTTTCCGCCTCGTAGCTCGAGATGAGGGATCCTGTCCCTGCTTCGTCGGGAAAGAGTTCCCGGCGTTCCCGTCGCATCTCAAGAGGAGGCCCTCTCAACAGGAACGGCGAGAGGAACTCCAGGGTCGTGCCACCATTCCAAGAGTCCCCCAGATGTCTCAGTCCATTGCAGAGGAACCTCTTTTCCCTTCACCGGCTCGTCTTTCACGCCGAGGATCGACTCACACCAAGGTGGCACGTGGCACAGCCCTGTGGGAAAGCCTCGTGGGAAAGCCTCGAGGGACAGCCTCGAGGGAAAGCCACAGATCCCTTGATCCACGTGACAGGAAGCGTGACACTACTGCTGCAGCTCGGGAGGAAAGCGCACGTGCATGCCCCCACTCGAGACGAGGTCTGACTCCCCTGGGGAGACTCAGAAGCACCCCAAGATCCATGGCAACACTGGACAGGAATCCTCAGGTTCCGGGCCCCACTCCACACAAGGACTGAGGCCCCGGCATGGACGGGAGAGGAATCCCGAGAGGTCCCCTAGCAACTCGCATGGGGACTGGCCTTTCCTGAGGCCACCAGAGCGGGTCCCTGAGGTCCCCGTCGTAACTCGAGAAGACCTGCCGCAACTCGAGAAAATCCAGGATGTTCTCCCCTCCAGGCGAGATGAGGCCCATTTCCGCTGAGGCGTCTCGAGGCTGATCACACCTCACCTCTGGAACTTCGAAAGGCTCCTCACACCCTTGGTGCAAATCAAGAAGTTTCCCGACATACCCGTCTCCACTCGAGAGGAATCACGAGGGTCCCGCCCACATCCAGAGGAGCCCCGTTTCCGCCTCGTCGCTCGAGATGAGGGATCCTTTCCCTGCTTCGTCGGGAAAGAGTTCCCGGCGTTCCCGTCGCATCTCAAGAGGAGGCCCTCTCAACAGGAACGGCGAGAGGAACTCCAGGGTCGTGCCACCATTCCAAGAGTCCCCCAGATGTCTCAGTCCATTCCAGAGGAACCTCTTTTCCCTTCACCGGCTCGTCTTTCACGCCGAGGATCGACTCACACCAAGGTGGCACGTGGCACAGCCCTGTGGGAAAGCCTCGTGGGAAAGCCTCGAGGGACAGCCTCCAGGGAAAGCCACAGATCCCTTGATCCACGTGACAGGAAGCGTGACACTACTGCTGCAGCTCGGGAGGAAAGCGCACGTGCATGCCCCCACTCGAGACGAGGCCTGACTCCCCTGGGGAGACTCAGAAGCACCCCAAGATCCATGGCAACACTGGAGAGGAATCCTCAGGTTCCGGCCCCGACCCCACACAAGGACTGAGGCCCCGGCATGGACGGGAGAGGAATCCCGAGAGGTCCCCTAGCAACTCGCATGGGGACTGGCCTTTCCTGAGGCCACCAGATCGGGTCCCTGTGGTCCCCGGCGAAACTCGAGAAGACCTCCCGCAACTCGAGAATATCCAGGAGGTTCTCCCCTCCAGGCGAGATGAGGCCCATTTCCGCTGAGGCGTCTCGAGACTGATCACACCTCACCTCTGGAACTTCGAAAGGCTCCTTCACACCCTTGGTGCAAATCAAGAAGTTCCCCGACATACCCGTCTCCACTCGAGAGGAATCACGAGGGTCCCGCCCACGTCCAGAGGAGCCCCGTTTCCACCTCGTAGCTCGAGATGAGGGATCCTTTCCCTGCTTCGTCGGGAAAGAGTTCCCAGCATTCCCGTCGCATCTCAAGAGGAGGCCCTCTCAACAGGAACGGCGAGAGGAACTCCAGGGTCGTGCCACCATTCCAAGAGTCCCCCAGATGTCTCAGTCCATTCCAGAGGAACCTCTTTTCCCTTCACCGGCTCGTCTTTCACGTCGAGGATCGACTCACACCAAGGTGGCACGTGGAACAGCCCTGTGGGAAAGCCTCGAGGGACAGCCTCGAGGGAAAGCCACAGATCCCTTGATCCACGTGACAGGAAGCGTGACACTACTGCTGCAGCTCGGGAGGAAAGCGCACGTGCATGCCCCCACTCGAGACGAGGCCTGACTCCCCTGGGGAGACTCAGAAGCACCCCAAGATCCATGGCAACACTGGAGAGGAATCCTCAGGTTCCGGCCCCGACTCCACACAAGGACTGAGGCCCCGGCATGGACGGGAGAGGAATCCCGAGAGGTCCCCTAGCAACTCGCATGGGGACTGGCCTTTCCTGAGGCCACCAGAGCGGGTCCCTGAGGTCCCCGTCGTAACTCGAGAAGACCTGCCGCAACTCGAGAAAATCCAGGAGGTTCTCCCCTCCAGGCGAGATGAGGCCCATTTCCGCTGAGGCGTCTCGAGGCTGATCACACCTCACCTCTGGAACTTCGAAAGGGTCCTTCACACCCTTGGTGCAAATCAAGAAGTTCCCCGACCTAGCCGTCTCCACTCGAGAGGAATCACGAGGGTCCCGCCCACATCCAGAGGAGCCCCGTTTCCGCCTCGTAGCTCGAGATGAGGGATCCTTTCCCTGCTTCGTCGGGAAAGAGTTCCCGGCGTTCCCGTCGCATCTCAAGAGGAGGCCCTCTCAACAGGAACGGCGAGAGGAACTCCAGGGTCGTGCCACCATTCCAAGAGTCCCCCAGATGTCTCAGTCCATTCCAGAGGAAGCTCTTTTCCCTTCACCGGCTCGTCTTTCACGCCGAGGATCGACTCACACCAAGGTGGCACGTGGCACAGCCCTGTGGGAAAGCCTCGTGGGAAAGCCTCGAGGGACAGCCTCGAGGGAAAGCCACAGATCCCTTGATCCACGTGACAGGAAGCGTGACACTACTGCTGCAGCTCGGGAGGAAAGCGCACGTGCATGCCCCCACTCGAGACGAGGCCTGACTCCCCTGGGGAGACTCAGAAGCACCCCAAGATCCATGGCAACACTGGAGAGGAATCCTCAGGTTCCGGCCCCGACTCCACACAAGGACTGAGGCCCCGGCATGGACGGCAGAGGAATCCCGAGAGGTCCCCTAGCAACTCGCATGGGGACTGGCCTTTCCTGAGGCCACCAGAGCGGGTCCCTGAGGTCCCCGTCGTAACTCGAGAAGACCTGCCGCAACTCGAGAAAATCCAGGAGGTTCTCCCCTCCAGGCGAGATGAGGCCCATTTCCGCTGAGGCGTCTCGAGGCTGATCACACCTCACCTCTGGAACTTCGAAAGGGTCCTTCACACCCTTGGTGCAAATCCAGAAGTTCCCCGACCTAGCCGTCTCCACTCGAGAGGAATCACGAGGGTCCCGCCCACATCCAGAGGAGCCCCGTTTCCGCCTCGTAGCTCGAGATGAGGGATCCTTTCCCTGCTTCGTCGGGAAAGAGTTCCCGGCGTTCCCGTCGCATCTCAAGAGGAGGCCCTCTCAACAGGAACGGCGAGAGGAACTCCAGGGTCGTGCCACCATTCCAAGAGTCCCCCAGATGTCTCAGTCCATTCCAGAGGAACCTCTATTCCCTTCACCGGCTCGTCTTTCACGCCGAGGATCGACTCACACCAAGGTGGCACGTGGCACAGCCCTGTGGGAAAGCCTCGTGGGAAAGCCTCGAGGGACAGCCTCGAGGGAAAGCCACAGATCCCTTGATCCACGTGACAGGAAGCGTGACACTACTGCTGCAGCTCGGGAGGAAAGCGCACGTGCATGCCCCCACTCGAGACGAGGCCTGACTCCCCTGGGGAGACTCAGAAGCACTCCAAGATCCATGGCAACACTGGAGAGGAATCCTCAGGTTCCGGCCCCGACTCCACACAAGGACTGAGGCCCCGGCATGGACGGGAGAGGAATCCCGAGAGGTCCCCTAGCAACTCGCATGGGGACTGGCCTTTCCTGAGGCCACCAGAGCGGGTCCCTGAGGTCCCCGTCGTAACTCGAGAAGACCTGCCGCAACTCGAGAAAATCCAGGAGGTTCTCCCCTCCAGGCGAGATGAGGCCCATTTCCGCTGAGGCGTCTCGAGGCTGATCACACCTCACCTCTGGAACTTCGAAAGGGTCCTTCACACCCTTGGTGCAAATCCAGAAGTTCCCCGACCTAGCCGTCTCCACTCGAGAGGAATCACGAGGGTCCCGCCCACATCCAGAGGAGCCCCGTTTCCGCCTCGTAGCTCGAGATGAGGGATCCTTTCCCTGCTTCGTCGGGAAAGAGTTCCCGGCGTTCCCGTCGCATCTCAAGAGGAGGCCCTCTCAACAGGAACGGCGAGAGGAACTCCAGGGTCGTGCCACCATTCCAAGAGTCCCCCAGATGTCTCAGTCCATTCCAGAGGAACCTCTTTTCCCTTCACCGGCTCGTCTTTCACGCGGAGGATCGACTCACACCAAGGTGGCACGTGGCACAGCCCTGTGGGAAGCCTCGTGGGAAACCCTCGAGGGACAGCCTCGAGGGAAAGCCACAGATCCCTTGATCCACGTGACAGGAAGCGTGACACTACTGCTGCAGCTCGGGAGGAAAGCGCACGTGCATGCCCCCACTCGAGACGAGGCCTGACTCCCCTGGGGAGACTCAGAAGCACTCCAAGATCCATGGCAACACTGGAGAGGAATCCTCAGGTTCCGGCCCCGACTCCACACAAGGACTGAGGCCCCGGCATGGACGGGAGAGGAATCCCGAGAGGTCCCCTAGCAACTCGCATGGGGACTGGCCTTTCCTGAGGCCACCAGATCGGGTCCCTGTGGTCCCCGGCGTAACTCGAGAAGACCTCCCGCAACTCGAGAAAATCCAGGAGGTTCTCCCCTCCAGGCGAGATGAGGCCCATTTCCGCTGAGGCGTCTCGAGGCTGATCACACCACACCTCTGGAACTTCGAAAGGGTCCTTCACACCCTTGGTGCAAATCAAGAAGTTCCCCGACATACCCGTCTCCACTCGAGAGGAATCAGGAGGGTCCCGCCCACATCCAGAGGAGCCCCGTTTCCACCTCGTAGCTCGAGATGAGGGATCCTTTCCCTGCTTCGTCGGGAAAGAGTTCCCGGCATTCCCGTCGCATCTCAAGAGGAGGCCCTCTCAACAGGAACGGCGAGAGGAACTCCAGGGTCGTGCCACCATTCCAAGAGTCCCCCAGATGTCTCAGTCCATTCCAGAGGAACCTCTTTTCCCTTCACCGGCTCGTCTTTCACGCCGAGGATCGACTCACACCAAGGTGGCACGTGGCACAGCCCTGTGGGAAAGCCTCGTGGGAAAGCCTCGAGGGACAGCCTCGACGGAAAGCCACAGATCCCTTGATCCACGTGACAGGAAGCGTGACACTACTGCTGCAGCTCGGGAGGAAAGCGCACGTGCATGCCCCCACTCGAGACGAGGCCTGACTCCCCTGGGGAGACTCAGAAGCACCCCAAGATCCATGGCAACACTGGAGAGGAATCCTCAGGTTCCGGCCCCGACTCCACACAAGGACTGAGGCCCCGGCATGGACGGGAGAGGAATCCCGAGAGGTCCCCTAGCAACTCGCATGGGGACTGGCCTTTCCTGAGGCCACCAGAGCGGGTCCCTGAGGTCCCCGTCGTAACTCGAGAAGACCTGCCGCAACTCGAGAAAATCCAGGAGGTTCTCCCCTCCAGGCGAGATGAGGCCCATTTCCGCTGAGGCGTCTCGAGGCTGATCACACCTCACCTCTGGAACTTCGAAAGGGTCCTTCACACCCTTGGTGCAAATCCAGAAGTTCCCCGACCTAGCCGTCTCCACTCGAGAGGAATCACGAGGGTCCCGCCCACATCCAGAGGAGCCCCGTTTCCGCCTCGTAGCTCGAGATGAGGGATCCTTTCCCTGCTTCGTCGGGAAAGAGTTCCCGGCGTTCCCGTCGCATCTCAAGAGGAGGCCCTCTCAACAGGAACGGCGAGAGGAACTCCAGGGTCGTGCCACCATTCCAAGAGTCCCCCAGATGTCTCAGTCCATTCCAGAGGAACCTCTTTTCCCTTCACCGGCTCGTCTTTCACGCGGAGGATCGACTCACACCAAGGTGGCACGTGGCACAGCCCTGTGGGAAGCCTCGTGGGAAACCCTCGAGGGACAGCCTCGAGGGAAAGCCACAGATCCCTTGATCCACGTGACAGGAAGCGTGACACTACTGCTGCAGCTCGGGAGGAAAGCGCACGTGCATGCCCCCACTCGAGACGAGGCCTGACTCCCCTGGGGAGACTCAGAAGCACTCCAAGATCCATGGCAACACTGGAGAGGAATCCTCAGGTTCCGGCCCCGACTCCACACAAGGACTGAGGTCCCGGCATGGACGGGAGAGGAATCCCGAGAGGTCCCCTAGCAACTCGCATGGGGACTGGCCTTTCCTGAGGCCACCAGATCGGGTCCCTGTGGTCCCCGGCGTAACTCGAGAAGACCTCCCGCAACTCGAGAAAATCCAGGAGGTTCTCCCCTCCAGGCGAGATGAGGCCCATTTCCGCTGAGGCGTCTCGAGGCTGATCACACCACACCTCTGGAACTTCGAAAGGGTCCTTCACACCCTTGGTGCAAATCAAGAAGTTCCCCGACATACCCGTCTCCACTCGAGAGGAATCAGGAGGGTCCCGCCCACATCCAGAGGAGCCCCGTTTCCACCTCGTAGCTCGAGATGAGGGATCCTTTCCCTGCTTCGTCGGGAAAGAGTTCCCGGCGTTCCCGTCGCATCTCAAGAGGAGGCCCTCTCAACAGGAACGGCGAGAGGAACTCCAGGGTCGTGCCACCATTCCAAGAGTCCCCCAGATGTCTCAGTCCATTCCAGAGGAACCTCTTTTCCCTTCACCGGCTCGTCTTTCACGCCGAGGATCGACTCACACCAAGGTGGCACGTGGCACAGCCCTGTGGGAAAGCCTCGTGGGAAAGCCTCGAGGGACAGCCTCGAGGGAAAGCCACAGATCCCTTGATCCACGTGACAGGAAGCGTGACACTACTGCTGCAGCTCGGGAGGAAAGCGCACGTGCATGCCCCCACTCGAGACGAGGCCTGACTCCCCTGGGGAGACTCAGAAGCATCCCAAGATCCATGGCAACACTGGAGAGGAATCCTCAGGTTCCGGCCCCGACTCCACACAAGGACTGAGGCCCCGGCATGGACGGGAGAGGAATCCCGAGAGGTCCCCTAGCAAATCGCATGGGGACTGGCCTTTCCTGAGGCCACCAGATCGGGTCCCTGTGGTACCCGGCGTAACTCGAGAAGACCTCCCGCAACTCGATAAAATCCAGGAGGTTCTCCCCTCCAGGCGAGATGAGGCCCATTTCCGCTGAGGCGTCTCGAGGCTGATCACACCTCACCTCTGGAACTTCGAAAGGGTCCTTCACACCCTTGGTGCAAATCAAGAAGTTCCCCGACCTAGCCGTCTCCACTCGAGAGGAATCACGAGGGTCCTGCCCACATCCAGAGGAGCCCCGTTTCCGCCTCGTCGCTCGAGATGAGGGATCCTTTCCCTGCTTCGTCGGGAAAGAGTTTCCGGCGTTCCCGTCGCATCTCAAGAGGAGGCCCTCTCAACAGGAACGGCGAGAGGAACTCCAGGGTCGTGCCACCATTCCAAGAGTCCCCCAGATGTCTCAGTCCATTCCAGAGGAACCTCTTTTCCCTTCACCGGCTCGTCTTTCACGCCGAGGATCGACTCACACCAAGGTGGCACGTGGCACAGCCCTGTGGGAAAGCCTCGTGGGAAAGCCTCGAGGGACAGCCTCCAGGGAAAGCCACAGATCCCTTGATCCACGTGACAGGAAGCGTGACACTACTGCTGCAGCTCGGGAGGAAAGCGCAAGTGCATGCCCCCACTCGAGACGAGGCCTGACTCCCCTGGGGAGACTCAGAAGCACCCCAAGATCCATGGCAACACTGGAGAGGAATCCTCAGGTTCCGGCCCCGACTCCACACAAGGACTGAGGCCCCGGCATGGACGGGAGAGGAATCCCGAGAGGTCCCCTAGCAACTCGCATGGGTACTGGCCTTTCCTGAGGCCACCAGATCGGGTCCCTGTGGTCCCCGGCGAAACTCGAGAAGACCTCCCGCAACTCGAGAATATCCAGGAGGTTCTCCCCTCCAGGCGAGATGAGGCCCATTTCCGCTGAGGCGTCTCGAGGCTGATCACACCTCACCTCTGGAACTTCGAAAGGGTCCTTCACACCCTTGGTGCAAATCAAGAAGTTCCCCGACATACCCGTCTCCACTCGAGAGGAATCACGAGGGTCCCGCCCACGTCCAGAGGAGCCCCGTTTCCACCTCGTAGCTCGAGATGAGGGATCCTTTCCCTGCTTCGTCGGGAAAGAGTTCCCGGCATTCCCGTCGCATCTCAAGAGGAGGCCCTCTCAACAGGAACGGCGAGAGGAACTCCAGGGTCGTGCCACCATTCCAAGAGTCCCCCAGATGTCTCAGTCCATTCCAGAGGAACCTCTTTTCCCTTCACCGGCTCGTCTTCCACGCCGAGGATCGACTCACACCAAGGTGGCACGTGGCACAGCCCTGTGGGAAAGCCTCGAGGTACAGCCTCGAGGGAAAGCCACAGATCCCTTGATCCACGTGACAGGAAGCGTGACACTACTGCTGCAGCTCGGGAGGAAAGCGCACGTGCATGCCCCCACTCGAGACGAGGCCTGACTCCCCTGGGGAGACTCAGAAGCACCCCAAGATCCATGGCAACACTGGAGAGGAATCCTCAGGTTCCGGCCCCGACTCACACAAGGACTGAGGCCCCGGCATGGACGGGAGAGGAATCCCGAGAGGTCCCCTAGCAACTCGCATGGGGACTGGCCTTTCCTGAGGCCACCAGAGCGGGTCCCTGAGGTCCCCGTCGTAACTCCAGAAGACCTGCCGCAACTCGAGAAAATCCAGGAGGTTCTCCCCTCCAGGCAAGATGAGGCCCATTTCCGCTGAGGCGTCTCGAGGCTGATCACACCTCACCTCTGGAACTTCGAAAGGGTCCTTCACACCCTTGGTGCAAATCAAGAAGTTCCCCGACCTAGCCGTCTCCACTCGAGAGGAATCACGAGGGTCCCGCCCACATCCAGAGGAGCCCCGTTTCCGCCTCGTAGCTCGAGATGAGGGATCCTTTCCCTGCTTCGTCGGGAAAGAGTTCCCGGCGTTCCCGTCGCATCTCAAGAGGAGGCCCTCTCAACAGGAACGGCGAGAGGAACTCCAGGGTCGTGCCACCATTCCAAGAGTCCCCCAGATGTCTCAGTCCATTCCAGAGGAACCTCTTTTCCCTTCACCGGCTCGTCTTTCACGCCGAGGATCGACTCACACCAAGGTGGCACGTGGCACAGCCCTGTGGGAAAGCCTCGTGGGAAAGCCTCGAGGGACAGCCTCGAGGGAAAGCCACAGATCCCTTGATCCACGTGACAGGAAGCGTGACACTACTGCTGCAGCTCGGGAGGAAAGCGCACGTGCATGCCCCCACTCGAGACGAGGCCTGACTCCCCCTGGGGAGACTCAGAAGCACCCCAAGATCCATGGCAACACTGGAGAGGAATCCTCAGGTTCCGGCCCCGACTCCACACAAGGACTGAGGCCCCGGCATGGACGGGAGAGGAATCCCGAGAGGTCCCCTAGCAACTCGCATGGGGACTGGCCTTTCCTGAGGCCACCAGAGCGGGTCCCTGAGGTCCCCGTCGTAACTCGAGAAGACCTCCCGCAACTCGATAAAATCCAGGAGGTTCTCCCCTCCAGGCGAGATGAGGCCCATTTCCGCTGAGGCGTCTCGAGGCTGATCACACCTCACCTCTGGAACTTCGAAAGGGTCCTTCACACCCTTGGTGCAAATCAAGAAGTTCCCCGACCTAGCCGTCTCCACTCGAGAGGAATCACGAGGGTCCCGCCCACATCCAGAGGAGCCCCGTTTCCGCCTCGTAGCTCGAGATGAGGGATCCTTTCCCTGCTTCGTCGGGAAAGAGTTCCCGGCGTTCCCGTCGCATCTCAAGAGGAGGCCCTCTCAACAGGAACGGCGAGAGGAACTCCAGGGTCGTGCCACCATTCCAAGAGTCCCCCAGATGTCTCAGTCCATTCCAGAGGAACCTCTTTTCCCTTCACCGGCTCGTCTTCCACGCCGAGGATCGACTCACACCAAGGTGGCACGTGGCACAGCCCTGTGGGAAAGCCTCGAGGTACAGCCTCGAGGGAAAGCCACAGATCCCTTGATCCACGTGACAGGAAGCGTGACACTACTGCTGCAGCTCGGGAGGAAAGCGCACGTGCATGCCCCCACTCGAGACGAGGCCTGACTCCCCTGGGGAGACTCAGAAGCACCCCAAGATCCATGGCAACACTGGAGAGGAATCCTCAGGTTCCGGCCCCGACTCACACAAGGACTGAGGCCCCGGCATGGACGGGAGAGGAATCCCGAGAGGTCCCCTAGCAACTCGCATGGGGACTGGCCTTTCCTGAGGCCACCAGAGCGGGTCCCTGAGGTCCCCGTCGTAACTCCAGAAGACCTGCCGCAACTCGAGAAAATCCAGGAGGTTCTCCCCTCCAGGCAAGATGAGGCCCATTTCCGCTGAGGCGTCTCGAGGCTGATCACACCTCACCTCTGGAACTTCGAAAGGGTCCTTCACACCCTTGGTGCAAATCAAGAAGTTCCCCGACCTAGCCGTCTCCACTCGAGAGGAATCACGAGGGTCCCGCCCACATCCAGAGGAGCCCCGTTTCCGCCTCGTACCTCGAGATGAGGGATCCTTTCCCTGCTTCGTCGGGAAAGAGTTCCCGGCGTTCCCGTCGCATCTCAAGAGGAGGCCCTCTCAACAGGAACGGCGAGAGGAACTCCAGGGTCGTGCCACCATTCCAAGAGTCCCCCAGATGTCTCAGTCCATTCCAGAGGAACCTCTTTTCCCTTCACCGGCTCGTCTTTCACGCCGAGGATCGACTCACACCAAGGTGGCACGTGGCACAGCCCTGTGGGAAAGCCTCGTGGGAAAGCCTCGAGGGACAGCCTCGAGGGAAAGCCACAGATCCCTTGATCCACGTGACAGGAAGCGTGACACTACTGCTGCAGCTCGGGAGGAAAGCGCACGTGCATGCCCCCACTCGAGACGAGGCCTGACTCCCCTGGGGAGACTCAGAAGCACCCCAAGATCCATGGCAACACTGGAGAGGAATCCTCAGGTTCCGGCCCCGACTCCACACAAGGACTGAGGCCCCCGGCATGGACGGGAGAGGAATCCCGAGAGGTCCCCTAGCAACTCGCATGGGGACTGGCCTTTCCTGAGGCCACCAGAGCGGGTCCCTGAGGTCCCCGTCGTAACTCGAGAAGACCTCCCGCAACTCGATAAAATCCAGGAGGTTCTCCCCTCCAGGCGAGATGAGGCCCATTTCCGCTGAGGCGTCTCGAGGCTGATCACACCTCACCTCTGGAACTTCGAAAGGGTCCTTCACACCCTTGGTGCAAATCAAGAAGTTCCCCGACCTAGCCGTCTCCACTCGAGAGGAATCACGAGGGTCCCGCCCACATCCAGAGGAGCCCCGTTTCCGCCTCGTCGCTCGAGATGAGGGATCCTTTCCCTTCTTCGTCGGGAAAGAGTTCCCGGCGTTCCCGTCGCATCTCAAGAGGAGGCCCTCTCAACAGGAACGGCGAGAGGAACTCCAGGGTCGTGCCACCATTCCAAGAGTCCCCCAGATGTCTCAGTCCATTCCAGAGGAACCTCTTTTCCCTTCACCGGCTCGTCTTTCACGCCGAGGATCGACTCACACCAAGGTGGCACGTGGCACAGCCCTGTGGGAAAGCCTCGTGGGAAAGCCTCGAGGGACAGCCTCCAGGGAAAGCCACAGATCCCTTGATCCACGTGACAGGAAGCGTGACACTACTGCTGCAGCTCGGAGGAAAGCGCACGTGCATGCCCCAACTCGAGACGAGGCCTGACTCCCCTGGGGAGACTCAGAAGCACCCCAAGATCCATGGCAACACTGGAGAGGAATCCTCAGGTTCCGGCCCCGACTCCACACAAGGACTGAGGCCCCGGCATGGACGGGAGAGGAATCCCGAGAGGTCCCCTAGCAACTCGCATGGGTACTGGCCTTTCCTGAGGCCACCAGATCGGGTCCCTGTGGTCCCCGGCGAAACTCGAGAAGACCTCCCGCAACTCGAGAATATCCAGGAGGTTCTCCCCTCCAGGCGAGATGAGGCCCATTTCCGCTGAGGCGTCTCGAGGCTGATCACACCTCACCTCTGGAACTTCGAAAGGGTCCTTCACACCCTTGGTGCAAATCAAGAAGTTCCCCGACATACCCGTCTCCACTCGAGAGGAATCACGAGGGTCCCGCCCACGTCCAGAGGAGCCCCGTTTCCACCTCGTAGCTCGAGATGAGGGATCCTTTCCCTGCTTCGTCGGAAAGAGTTCCCGGCATTCCCGTCGCATCTCAAGAGGAGGCCCTCTCAACAGGAACGGCGAGAGGAACTCCAGGGTCGTGCCACCATTCCAAGAGTCCCCCAGATGTCTCAGTCCATTCCAGAGGAACCTCTTTTCCCTTCACCGGCTCGTCTTCCACGCCGAGGATCGACTCACACCAAGGTGGCACGTGGCACAGCCCTGTGGGAAAGCCTCGAGGTACAGCCTCGAGGGAAAGCCACAGATCCCTTGATCCACGTGACAGGAAGCGTGACACTACTGCTGCAGCTCGGGAGGAAAGCGCACGTGCATGCCCCCACTCGAGACGAGGCCTGACTCCCCTGGGGAGACTCAGAAGCACCCCAAGATCCATGGCAACACTGGAGAGGAATCCTCAGGTTCCGGCCCCGACTCACACAAGGGACTGAGGCCCCGGCATGGACGGGAGAGGAATCCCGAGAGGTCCCCTAGCAACTCGCATGGGGACTGGCCTTTCCTGAGGCCACCAGAGCGGGTCCCTGAGGTCCCCGTCGTAACTCGAGAAGACCTGCCGCAACTCGAGAAAATCCAGGAGGTTCTCCCCTCCAGGCAAGATGAGGCCCATTTCCGCTGAGGCGTCTCGAGGCTGATCACACCTCACCTCTGGAACTTCGAAAGGGTCCTTCACACCCTTGGTGCAAATCAAGAAGTTCCCCGACCTAGCCGTCTCCACTCGAGAGGAATCACGAGGGTCCCGCCCACATCCAGAGGAGCCCCGTTTCCGCCTCGTAGCTGGAGATGAGGGATCCTTTCCCTGCTTCGTCGGGAAAGAGTTCCCGGCGTTCCCGTCGCATCTCAAGAGGAGGCCCTCTCAACAGGAACGGCGAGAGGAACTCCAGGGTCGTGCCACCATTCCAAGAGTCCCCCAGATGTCTCAGTCCATTCCAGAGGAACCTCTTTTCCCTTCACCGGCTCGTCTTTCACGCCGAGGATCGACTCACACCAAGGTGGCACGTGGCACAGCCCTGTGGGAAAGCCTCGTGGGAAAGCCTCGAGGGACAGCCTCGAGGGAAAGCCACAGATCCCTTGATCCACGTGACAGGAAGCGTGACACTACTGCTGCAGCTCGGGAGGAAAGCGCACGTGCATGCCCCCACTCGAGACGAGGCCTGACTCCCCTGGGGAGACTCAGAAGCACCCCAAGATCCATGGCAACACTGGAGAGGAATCCTCAGGTTCCGGCCCCGACTCCACACAAGGACTGAGGCCCCGGCATGGACGGGAGAGGAATCCCGAGAGGGCCCCTAGCAACTCGCATGGGGACTGGCCTTTCCTGAGGCCACCAGAGCGGGTCCCTGAGGTCCCCATCGTAACTCGAGAAGACCTGCCGCAACTCGAGAAAATCCAGGAGGTTCTCCCCTCCAGGCGAGATGAGGCCCATTTCCGCTGAGGCGTCTCGAGGCTGATCACACCTCACCTCTGGAACTTCGAAAGGGTCCTTCACACTCTTGGTGCAAATCCAGAAGTTCCCCGACCTAGCCGTCTCCACTCGAGAGGAATCACGAGGGTCCCGCCCACATCCAGAGGAGCCCCGTTTCCACCTCGTAGCTCGAGATGAGGGATCCTTTCCCTGCTTCGTCGGAAAGAGTTCCCGGCGTTCCCGTCGCATCTCAAGAGGAGGCCCTCTCAACAGGAACGGCGAGAGGAACTCCAGGGTCGTGCCACCATTCCAAGAGTCCCCCAGATGTCTCAGTCCATTCCAGAGGAACCTCTATTCCCTTCACCGGCTCGTCTTTCACGCCGAGGATCGACTCACACCAAGGTGGCACGTGGCACAGCCCTGTGGGAAAGCCTCGTGGGAAAGCCTCGAGGGACAGCCTCGAGGGAAAGCCACAGATCCCTTGATCCACGTGACAGGAAGCGTGACACTACTGCTGCAGCTCGGGAGGAAAGCGCACGTGCATGCCCCCACTCGAGACGAGGCCTGACTCCCCTGGGAAGACTCAGAAGCACCCCAAGATCCATGGCAACACTGGAGAGGAATCCTCAGGTTCCGGCCCCGACTCCACACAAGGACTGAGGCCCCGGCATGGACGGGAGAGGAATCCCGAGAGGTCCCCTAGCAACTCGCATGGGGACTGGCCTTTCCTGAGGCCACCAGAGCGGGTCCCTGTGGTCCCCGTCGTAACTCGAGAAGACCTGCCGCAACTCGAGAAAATCCAGGAGGTTCTCCCCTCCAGGCGAGATGAGGCCCATTTCCGCTGAGGCGTCTCGAGGCTGATCACACCTCACCTCTGGAACTTCGAAAGGGTCCTTCACACCCTTGGTGCAAATCCAGAAGTTCCCCGACATACCCGTCTCCACTCGAGAGGAATCACGAGGGTCCCGCCCACATCCAGAGGAGCCCCGTTTCCGCCTCGTAGCTCGAGATGAGGGATCCTTTCCCTGCTTCGTCGGGAAAGAGTTCCCGGCCTTCCCGTCGCATCTCAAGAGGAGGCCCTCTCAACAGGAACGGCGAGAGGAACTCCAGGGTCGTGCCACCATTCCAAGAGTCCCCCAGATGTCTCAGTCCATTCCAGAGGAACCTCTTTTCCCTTCACCGGCTCGTCTTTCACGCCGAGGATCGACTCACACCAAGGTGGCACGTGGCACAGCCCTGTGGGAAAGCCTCGTGGGAAAGCCTCGAGGGACAGCCTCGACGGAAAGCCACAGATCCCTTGATCCACGTGACAGGAAGCGTGACACTACTGCTGCAGCTCGGGAGGAAAGCGCACGTGCATGCCCCCACTCGAGACGAGGCCTGACTCCCCTGGGGAGACTCAGAAGCACCCCAAGATCCATGGCAACACTGGAGAGGAATCCTCAGGTTCCGGCCCCGACTCCACACAAGGACTGAGGCCCCGGCATGGACGGGAGAGGAATCCCGAGAGGTCCCCTAGCAACTCGCATGGGGACTGGCCTTTCCTGAGGCCACCAGAGCGGGTCCCTGAGGTCCCCGTCGTAACTCGAGAAGACCTGCCGCAACTCGAGAAAATCCAGGAGGTTCTCCCCTCCAGGCGAGATGAGGCCCATTTCCGCTGAGGCGTCTCAAGGCTGATCACACCTCACCTCTGGAACTTCGAAAGGGTCCTTCACACCCTTGGTGCAAATCCAGAAGTTCCCCGACATACCCGTCTCCACTCGAGAGGAATCACGAGGGTCCCGCCCACATCCAGAGGAGCCCCGTTTCCGCCTCGTAGCTCGAGATGAGGGATCCTTTCCCTGCTTCGTCGGGAAAGAGTTCCCGGCGTTCCCGTCGCATCTCAAGAGGAGGCCCTCTCAACAGGAACGGCGAGAGGAACTCCAGGGTCGTGCCACCATTCCAAGAGTCCCCCAGATGTCTCAGTCCATTCCAGAGGAACCTCTTTTCCCTTCACCGGCTCGTCTTTCACGCCGAGGATCGACTCACACCAAGGTGGCACGTGGCACAGCCCTGTGGGAAAGCCTCGTGGGAAAGCCTCGAGGGACAGCCTCGAGGGAAAGCCACAGATCCCTTGATCCACGTGACAGGAAGCGTGACACTACTGCTGCAGCTCGGGAGGAAAGCGCACGTGCATGCCCCCACTCGAGACGAGGCCTGAATCCCCTGGGGAGACTCAGAAGCACCCCAAGATCCATGGCAACACTGGAGAGGAATCCTCAGGTTCCGGTCCCGACTCCACACAAGGACTGAGGCCCCGGCATGGACGGGAGAGGAATCCCGAGAGGTCCCCTAGCAAATCGCATGGGGACTGGCCTTTCCTGAGGCCACCAGATCGGGTCCGTGTGGTACCCGGCGTAACTCGAGAAGACCTCCCGCAACTCGAGAAAATCCAGGAGGTTCTCCCCTCCAGGCGAGATGAGGCCCATTTCCGCTGAGGCGTCTCGAGGCTGATCACACCTCACCTCTGGAACTTCGAAAGGGTCCTTCACACCCTTGGTGCAAATCCAGAAGTTCCCCGACCTAGCCGTCTCCACTCGAGAGGAATCACGAGGGTCCCGCCCACATCCAGAGGAGCCCCGTTTCCGCCTCGTAGCTCGAGATGAGGGATCCTTTCCCTGCTTCGTCGGGAAAGAGTTCCCAGCGTTCCCGTCGCATCTCAAGAGGAGGCCCTCTCAACAGGAACGGCGAGAGGAACTCCAGGGTCGTGCCACCATTCCAAGAGTCCCCCAGATGTCTCAGTCCATTTCAGAGGAACCTCTTTTCCCTTCACCGGCTCGTCTTTCACGCCGAGGATCGACTCACACCAAGGTGGCACGTGGAACAGCCCTGTGGGAAAGCCTCGAGGGACAGCCTCGAGGGAAAGCCACAGATCCCTTGATCCACGTGACAGGAAGCGTGACACTACTGCTGCAGCTCGGGAGGAAAGCGCACGTGCATGCCCCCACTCGAGACGAGGCCTGACTCCCCTGGGGAGACTCAGAAGCACCCCAAGATCCATGGCAACACTGGAGAGGAATCCTCAGGTTCCGGCCCCGACTCCACACAAGGACTGAGGCCCCGGCATGGACGGGAGAGGAATCCCGAGAGGGCCCCTAGCAACTCGCATGGGGACTGGCCTTTCCTGAGGCCACCAGAGCGGGTCCCTGAGGTCCCCGTCGTAACTCGAGAAGACCTGCCGCAACTCGAGAAAATCCAGGAGGTTCTCCCCTCCAGGCGAGATGAGGCCCATTTCCGCTGAGGCGTCTCGAGGCTGATCACACCTCACCTCTGGAACTTCGAAAGGGTCCTTCACACCCTTGGTGCAAATCAACAAGTTCCCCGACATACCCGTCTCCACTCGAGAGGAATCACGAGGGTCCCACCCACATCCAGAGGAGCCCCGTTTCCGCCTCGTAGCTCGAGATGAGGGATCCTTTCCCTGCTTCGTCGGGAAAGAGTTCCCGGCGTTCCCGTCGCATCTCACGAGGAGGCCCTCTCAACAGGAACGGCGAGAGGAACTCCAGGGTCGTGCCACCATTCCAAGAGTCCCCCAGATGTCTCAGTCCATTCCAGAGGAACCTCTTTTCCCTTCACCGGCTCGTCTTTCACGCCGAGGATCGACTCACACCAAGGTGGCACGTGGCACAGCCCTGTGGGAAAGCCTCGTGGGAAAGCCTCGAGGGACAGCCTCCAGGGAAAGCCACAGATCCCTTGATCCACGTGACAGGAAGCGTGACACTACTGCTGCAGCTCGGGAGGAAAGCGCACGTGCATGCCCCCACTCGAGACGAGGCCTGACTCCCCTGGGGAGACTCAGAAGCACCTCAAGATCCATGGCAACACTGGAGAGGAATCCTCAGGTTCCGGCCCCGACTCCACACAAGGACTGAGGCCCCGGCATGGACGGGAGAGGAATCCCGAGAGGTCCCCTAGCAACTCGCATGGGGACTGGCCTTTCCTGAGGCCACCAGAGCGGGTCCCTGAGGTCCCCGTCGTAACTCGAGAAGACCTGCCGCAACTCGAGAAAATCCAGGAGGTTCTCCCCTCCAGGCGAGATGAGGCCCATTTCCGCTGAGGCGTCTCAAGGCTGATCACACCTCACCTCTGGAACTTCGAAAGGGTCCTTCACACCCTTGGTGCAAATCCAGAAGTTCCCCGACATACCCGTCTCCACTCGAGAGGAATCACGAGGGTCCCGCCCACATCCAGAGGAGCCCCGTTTCCGCCTCGTAGCTCGAGATGAGGGATCCTTTCCCTGCTTCGTCGGGAAAGAGTTCCCGGCGTTCCCGTCGCATCTCAAGAGGAGGCCCTCTCAACAGGAACGGCGAGAGGAACTCCGGGGTCGTGCCACCATTCCAAGAGTCCCCCAGATGTCTCAGTCCATTCCAGAGGAACCTCTTTTCCCTTCACCGGCTCGTCTTTCACGCCGAGGATCGACTCACACCAAGGTGGCACGTGGCACAGCCCTGTGGGAAAGCCTCGTGGGAAAGCCTCGAGGGACAGCCTCGAGGGAAAGCCACAGATCCCTTGATCCACGTGACAGGAAGCGTGACACTACTGCTGCAGCTCGGGAGGAAAGCGCACGTGCATGCCCCCACTCGAGACGAGGCCTGAATCCCCTGGGGAGACTCAGAAGCACCCCAAGATCCATGGCAACACTGGAGAGGAATCCTCAGGTTCCGGTCCCGACTCCACACAAGGACTGAGGCCCCGGCATGGACGGGAGAGGAATCCCGAGAGGTCCCCTAGCAAATCGCATGGGGACTGGCCTTTCCTGAGGCCACCAGATCGGGTCCGTGTGGTACCCGGCGTAACTCGAGAAGACCTCCCGCAACTCGAGAAAATCCAGGAGGTTCTCCCCTCCAGGCGAGATGAGGCCCATTTCCGCTGAGGCGTCTCGAGGCTGATCACACCTCACCTCTGGAACTTCGAAAGGGTCCTTCACACCCTTGGTGCAAATCCAGAAGTTCCCCGACATACCCGTCTCCACTCGAGAGGAATCACGAGGGTCCCGCCCACATCCAGAGGAGCCCCGTTTCCGCCTCGTAGCTCGAGATGAGGGATCCTTTCCCTGCTTCGTCGGGAAAGAGTTCCCAGCGTTCCCGTCGCATCTCAAGAGGAGGCCCTCTCAACAGGAACGGCGAGAGGAACTCCAGGGTCGTGCCACCATTCCAAGAGTCCCCCAGATGTCTCAGTCCATTCCAGAGGAACCTCTTTTCCCTTCACCGGCTCGTCTTTCACGCCGAGGATCGACTCACACCAAGGTGGCACGTGGCACAGCCCTGTGGGAAAGCCTCGTGGGAAAGCCTCGAGGGACAGCCTCCAGGGAAAGCCACAGATCCCTTGATCCACGTGACAGGAAGCGTGACACTACTGCTGCAGCTCGGGAGGAAAGCGCACGTGCATGCCCCCACTCGAGACGAGGCCTGACTCCCCTGGGGAGACTCAGAAGCACCCCAAGATCCATGGCAACACTGGAGAGGAATCCTCAGGTTCCGGCCCCGACTCCACACAAGGACTGAGGCCCCGGCATGGACGGGAGAGGAATCCCGAGAGGTCCCCTAGCAACTCGCATGGGGACTGGCCTTTCCTGAGGCCACCAGATCGGGTCCCTGTGGTCCCCGTCGTAACTCGAGAAGACCTGCCGCAACTCGAGAAAATCCAGGAGGTTCTCCCCTCCAGGCGAGATGAGGCCCATTTCCGCTGAGGCGTCTCGAGGCTGATCACACCTCACCTCTGGAACTTCGAAAGGGTCCTTCACACCCTTGGTGCAAATCCAGAAGTTCCCCGACCTAGCCGTCTCCACTCGAGAGGAATCACGAGGGTCCCGCCCACATCCAGAGGAGCCCCGTTTCCGCCTCGTAGCTCGAGATGAGGGATCCTTTCCCTGCTTCGTCGGGAAAGAGTTCCCGGCGTTCCCGTCGCATCTCAAGAGGAGGCCCTCTCAACAGGAACGGCGAGAGGAACTCCAGGGTCGTGCCACCATTCCAAGAGTCCCCCAGATGTCTCAGTCCATTCCAGAGGAACCTCTTTTCCCTTCACCGGCTCGTCTTTCACGCCGAGGATCGACTCACACCAAGGTGGCACGTGGCACAGCCCTGTGGGAAAGCCTCGTGGGAAAGCCTCGAGGGACAGCCTCGAGGGAAAGCCACAGATCCCTTGATCCACGTGACAGGAAGCGTGACACTACTGCTGCAGCTCGGGAGGAAAGCGCACGTGCATGCCCCCACTCGAGACGAGGCCTGACTCCCGTGGGGAGACTCAGAAGCACCCCAAGATCCATGGCAACACTGGAGAGGAATCCTCAGGTTCCGGCCCCGACTCCACACAAGGACTGAGGCCCCGGCATGGACGGGAGAGGAATCCCGAGAGGTCCCCTAGCAACTCGCATGGGGACTGGCCTTTCCTGAGGCCACCAGAGCGGGTCCCTGAGGTCCCCGTCGTAACTCGAGAAGACCTGCCGCAACTCGAGAAAATCCAGGAGGTTCTCCCCTCCAGGCGAGATGAGGCCCATTTCCGCTGAGGCGTCTCGAGGCTGATCACACCTCACCTCTGGAACTTCGAAAGGGTCCTTCACACCCTTGGTGCAAATCCAGAAGTTCCCCGACCTAGCCGTCTCCACTCGAGAGGAATCACGAGGGTCCCGCCCACATCCAGAGGAGCCCCGTTTCCGCCTCGTAGCTCGAGATGAGGGATCCTTTCCCTGCTTCGTCGGGAAAGAGTTCCCGGCGTTCCCGTCGCATCTCAAGAGGAGGCCCTCTCAACAGGAACGGCGAGAGGAACTCCAGGGTCGTGCCACCATTCCAAGAGTCCCCCAGATGTCTCAGTCCATTCCAGAGGAACCTCTTTTCCCTTCACCGGCTCGTCTTTCACGCCGAGGATCGACTCACACCAAGGTGGCACGTGGCACAGCCCTGTGGGAAAGCCTCGAGGGACAGCCTCGAGGGAAAGCCACAGATCCCTTGATCCACGTGACAGGAAGCGTGACACTACTGCTGCAGCTCGGGAGGAAAGCGCACGTGCATGCCCCCACTCGAGACGAGGCCTGACTCCCCTGGGGAGACTCAGAAGCACCCCAAGTTCCATGGCAACACTGGAGAGGAATCCTCAGGTTCCTTCCCCGACTCCACACAAGGACTGAGGCCCCGGCATGGACGGGAGAGGAATCCCGAGAGGTCCCCTAGCAACTCGCATGGGGACTGGCCTTTCCTGAGGCCACCAGAGCGGGTCCCTGAGGTCCCCGTCGTAACTCGAGAAGACCTGCCGCAACTCGAGAAAATCCAGGAGGTTCTCCCCTCCAGGCGAGATGAGGCCCATTTCCGCTGAGGCGTCTCGAGGCTGATCACACCTCACCTCTGGAACTTCGAAAGGGTCCTTCACACCCTTGGTGCAAATCAAGAAGTTCCCCGACCTAGCCGTCTCCACTCGAGAGGAATCACGAGGGTCCCGCCCACATCCAGAGGAGCCCCGTTTCCGCCTCGTAGCTCGAGATGAGGGATCCTTTCCCTGCTTCGTCGGGAAAGAGTTCCCGGCGTTCCCGTCGCATCTCACGAGGAGGCCCTCTCAACAGGAACGGCGAGAGGAACTCCAGGGTCGTGCCACCATTCCAAGAGTCCCCCAGATGTCTCAGTCCATTCCAGAGGAACCTCTTTTCCCTTCACCGGCTCGTCTTTCACGCCGAGGATCGACTCACACCAAGGTGGCACGTGGCACAGCCCTGTGGGAAAGCCTCGTGGGAAAGCCTCGAGGGACAGCCTCGAGGGAAAGCC